>NC_073408.1:9797030-9999530 GCF_028641065.1 Leucoraja erinaceus
CAACATTGTCCTCATGCCTACTTCATTACTGGTACAATACAATATTGGTACAATAATATTTTGGTGTAATACATCAATTATTTCCCTGAAGTGAGCTTGGCTTCAGGAACCTGAGGGCACATTGTATCAGATGTAAGATTCTGTTGTTCTGTTGTTACCACCATAACAAAATGCAAACTACGGCAATATATTCATCATCCCTTACTGGACAGACTAGTCTAACTGTGTTTGTTGCAAATGAGGGGAAAACAGACACGTTGGACTAATTTGCATGGCTAATACATGCACTGGGAACAATTGCTCTCCTCTGTTCTTCAGCATTCCAAGAAGCAATGAAAATTAAAAAGCATGCCAAAATAATTCAAATTTACTTCCTTCTGCTTTTCAAATATCCAGATCAATATTTCCATGATTTGGGCAGTTATATTATCGTCATCAGCTAGGAAGGCAACAAAATGCAAATATACAGAGTAACGCCAATTTTTTAAAAAATGGGTTTCTCAGATTTCAGTGAAAAAATTGGGAAACCAAAAAACAAAGATTACTGCCTGGTCTGCAATCTTGTAGCAAAATGAAGGGCTTGGGTATGTTGACGGTTGTGCAGTCTCCACATAAGAATAAGCCATTTTTGATGATTGGGACCTGATGATTTTAAATATGCTGCGGGTTGCTCATTTTATTTCCTTGTGTAGACCAGTGTGGATTTTATTGTTTAATGCCATCGTTTTATTGCTAAATGTGTTGTCAAACAAGTTGCTATAAATCTCTACGTTTTGAGTCGTTCATTGAGTAGGTAACTGATATTTCTTTCCTCTGTCAATGGTGATTATAGTTAAGCGACTTGCTGAAAGAAAAACGTGATGACGTCGAAAAGGACCATGAGATGAAACTGGAGAAGATTAAAGAAGAGCATCAGGAAATCATGGACAGAATTAGAGAAGAATATGAAGATAAGGTGAGAAAATAGTCACTGGCAGCATAAATACCCAAGTTGAATCGCGTTTTAATCCTGTTTATAAAATATTTGATTTGTGCGGGATTTGCTCGTTTACAAATTAGATTGAGAGTAAAGGTCCAGCGAAGTAAATGATGTTGAGCAAGTAGTATTGTTCTTTATTTGCTGCTTATCTTACTGTCGGTGATATGAGGTTTGGAGAAGGCAGCAGAAAATAGCTGAGCTTCATGAAATCGGATTAAACGTGCTACAAACAGTTGAAGAGTAGCCGGTAGTTTATGATCTAATTTGTCCCAGTCTCATTTCATTGTGCTTAAATCCATTTTCAACATTAAATTGTAAATGACGATGCTATATGTTTCCATATCCATTACTTTGGTTGGCCTGACAAGTGTGTTCATTGGCATTGTTCAGGAGCAAGAGCAGAGAAGTAACCTTCTAAAGCAGGTGCAGGAAGAGCACGAACGCCTGACTAAGTTTCACGAGCGGGAGATTTCAGATCTTCGTCAGGAGCTGGAGAGGCGACTCAGTGAGTTGAGAAAGTCGTATGGAAAAAAAGTAAGCATGAAAGCCGCTAATCTGAATGATTGCAAAATACCAGCTGAACGAAAAGTGCAGACAACTTGATCACTCCCCTGAGGGTCAGAACGATAATACACTTCTCACTAACTTTGTTACCCACTTAAGGAGTTATGTGAAGAATGATTCAAATGAACAACATTGCTAAGCTAAGAGCAACCTGTGACTTGTTTCAGATATTCATCAAGAAGCTTAATCGATAGTTGCACCTCAGAGCACTTGGGTAGACTGATCCTCAATTGCATGTGGCAAATGTGCATTGAACATAGGTTTAGAGGTACATTGAGAAGTACCAAGGTACAGTGAAAAGCTTTGATTTGCATGCTATCCAAACAGATCAGATATACCATACATACAGGTATACCAAACTTAACAGGCAGCACATTCCAGCCACTCACTCCTCAGTATGAAAAGAAACGACTTGTCATGCGCATTTCCTTTAAACATTGCATCTCTCACCTTAAAGCTATGCCCTCTAGTATTTGATATTTCTGTCCTGGGATTTAAGTTTTGAACATCTACACGATCCATACCTCTCAATTTTATATACTTCTACCAAATCTCCCCACAACTTCCGGCATTCTATATAAAACAATCCATGTCCATGCCACCCCTCCCTGTAGCTGATAGCCTCTAATCTAGGCATTATTCTGGTACACCTCCTTTTCATATTTTCCAAATTCTCCACATCCTTCTGATAATTGCTCGTTTCCAAGCTTCCCCCCAGTCTAGTTTCAGTAAAAACACTGAATCAAGCACTTGAAACAACTACATTTTATTTTACTAAGAGCGCGTCACAGATCACACACTGTACCTTTCCCACCTCGGGTTCAATCCTCGCGTCTGCCTGTTGAAGCCCTCTAGGCCTTGCTCAGACAGAGACACTCCAGAAGTTCACACAGTCCCGAGCGCTCTCCCAGAAGATTGATGCTGAGCCTCGTGATCGCGGACTTTTATATGTCCCGGGACCTCGAGAGGTCTCTCAGTAACCCAATTACAGATATCGATTAACCCCATACATAACAGGCATTCCCCTAACCCAAGGATACAACATTTCAATACATTGTATTCAAAATAGACTTCGAGAGGAATATTTTGAAATATTTACCCTGATTTACAGAAAACCAAGGCAAGGCTCAACACCTCATCCAATCAACACTTGGCAAAGTCTGCAACTCTGCAACATTATTTACAATTATTTACAAGGTGTATGTCTGGTTAGCAGCCATCAAATCCATTCTATGCATTTTGCATCAGATTGACGGGGTTTGTAGGGCTTCCCATTCTTTGCTTGCAAATTGTATTTAAGCTCCAGACACTCTGGCACCTCTCCGCAGCTTGTCCCAGCGCTGCAGAGAGTAATTCCAATTTAACCAAATCTCCCAGCAACCCTGAAACCTAACTCCATTTTGAAATCCTAGCTGCCCCAATTTAGCCAGAATTAACACTTCTTGTAATGAGCAGACTAGAACTGCACGCAAAACTCCAAATGCAATAATCTTTGGAATGTCATTTTTGTATTTTTTCAATGCTTTATATTGTTATAGATGAAAAATAATTCCAAACAAAAAGTTATTTATGAACTTAAAATGTAGAAGTGAATCTAGCTTCCCCGACTGACATATATATAAGGAGTTACATGACATTTTCTACTTTAGAACAGTTCATAACAACAAAGATTGCCACTAAATAAAAATGCAGCAATTTCAGTGCTAAAGATCTTTTCTATCAGCAATAGAAAATAGGTTGTTACTTAAGTTTATTTGCACAAGAACCACATTCATAATGTATCCTTGCACCTGCAGGAATCAAAGGTTCAGAAGTCCGAGGAGCAGCTGGAGATGAGAGGCAAAGAACTGAAAGCCAAGTGCAATCTGCTGCAAAATCAGGTAGGTGAACTTGATGCCACACAACACAGAGAGAACAAGAGCTAATTCAGTCTCAACGTGGCAGGTTTTCTATTTCAAAGCCACATAAATTAGCTTATGAAAAATACCAACACAATTCATTTGTTTGTGTGTTGAATCATTATTGACATTGCAATCTCTTCTGACCTATTAATCTGCCACAGCATTTACAGGGAAGATAGACACAATGTGCTGGAGTAACTCAGCGGGTCAGGCAACATCTCTGGAGAAAAAGGATGGGTGACGTTTCTGGTCTGGACCCTTCTTCAAACTGATGAATTGTCCTGACCCAAAATGTCACACTTCCTTTTTCTCCAGAGATGCTGCCTGACACACTGAGTTACACCAACACTTTGTGTCTATCTTTGGTATAGACCAGCATCTGCAGTTCCTTTCTACACAACATTTGCAGTGTTATTCTTGCTTCAATAAAAATGTTTCAGAAAATGTATATGTTGGACGAGTCGCGTAACTTTAGTCATTATTCCAGGAAAGGACTGGAACTGTTTCTGAAATTAAAATACAAAATGTCAGGGACACTCAATAGTTTTGGCAAGATTAGAGAAAGAGAAAGCAAGAGTAATCTTCACTGATGATTGGAAGATTATGGAGATGGACAGCTTTTAAGCAAATGCAGAATCAGGAAAACGTTGGGAAGGTGAGGTCTATGGAGACCAGGAATGATTAAATAACAAAAATAAAAGAAATGAAATGCAAAAAGAAGATTAAATGGATTAAAACCAAGCATGGGTCTAAAACTCGAGTATATGGTTGGAACAGAACACCATTGTAAGAAGCAAATACAGAAATTACATCAAAATAGTTAGAGTTGGGAAGTTCCTGATCCTTGTCTGAAGCATGGTAGGCAGTTGTCACTAGTCCAGACTAGCACAGCACCAAAAATAGTTCTTGATATTCTTCATTACAGAACACACTGGCAAAGGGAAAATGGGAGCATCTGCTGAGATTTAATATTACAACACCCTTTCAAACATGGGTACAATTAGACTGGCTTACAACATATACCGGGAGCTATAGAAGTAGCTCACAGTATATATAAAGACAACAAGGGAACAGAAAATAACACATAAGATAATACATGAAATCGCGGTGTACTTACGAACCTGGAGTTCAAACACCATAGATCGCTGAAGGTACCAGAGGGATTGAGAGGATGGTTAAAAATGACTTATAAGACATTATACTCTTTTAATTAAGTACTGCGTATAAGCACGGGCATCGTTTGTTAGCTGTATTTTTTTTAACCTTAGTCTGCAGCTTAAGCACTGTGTGTAAGCCTGACTCCACACTGCAGAAAGTATGCATGCAACTTGTTTTTTAAAAATAGATGGTTCAGAGGTTTACAGGGATTTTTCCAGGAGTGAAGTATTTTAACTGTTCAGAAAGACTGGATAGTCAAAGATTTCCTCTTTGGGTCAGAAAAGATTGAGATTGGGTTTAATTGAAATGTAAAATGATGTACCCAGATAGACAAAGGATCTATTTCCTTTATCAGAGAAGTCTTAATATAGAATTCAATAATTGCAGGCACCTCCTCTTCTCTGCTTGTATCAGAACTGGTTAGTTCTGCTGAGTTAGCCATCTGTAATATAAACTCAGTTTTTTTCAAGTAAACATTGGGTTAAACCCACACAAGACAATTACAAACAAGGGATATCATTTTTAATTCATCCATCCAGAATAGATCTTTTGTCCCATGAAATAATAGATTGTGCTGAATGTCACCAAACTACATGTGGAAACACACCCCTTGTTTCAATAACCCTTGCTAAAAAAAAATAATACAGCAGTAGTGCAGCATCCCTGGATCCACCAGGTTACCTTTGTGACGCACAATGTTTCTTGTACATTTCAGGAAATGTCATTGAAGCTGAGGAAGCAACAGCTCTGTGCAGAGGAAGATGAGCTGCAGAGAGACCAAGCTGTAAGTGCTCACCTTGCCCGATGGTATGCGCACTGATAAAACATGGTGAATGCCATTCTGGATGAAGGAGGGTCTCAACCCGAAACGTCACCTATTCCTTCGCTCCATAGATGCTGCCTCACCCGCTGAGTTTCCCCAGCATTTTTGTCTACCTGCGATTCTGGATGAAATCTTTCACAAAACCATTTACTTTCTCTTTCTGTAGCAGGAAGGATCTGCAGATGCTGGCTAATACACAAAAGGACACAAGAATGCTGGAGTAACTGAGCAGGTCAAGAAGGGTCTCGACCTGAAAGGTCACTTATCCATGTACTCCAGAGTTGCTGCCTGACCTGCTGAGTTACTCCTGCACTTTGTGTTCTTTTGTACTTTCCCTCTCTACATAGCCTGGCATGCACCTATACCATTTGTTTCCTTTTTAGTGTCCTTTGAGGAAATTGCTGAAAGAAAACAACTGACCTCATTGTAGTGATTGAAGTAATTTTAAATGCCAAGACATAGGAAGTGAGCAGCTAAAGGAATAAACCTGAGCACTGTATCTCAGTACACGTGACTTAAATCTAAAACTAGACCTAAGATGGGGGATTCTCGATCAAGGGTTGATGAAGGAAGCAAGAGTGCTGCACCAGCTCCTAACAAATCTTCTGCTGTCAACAAGCCACCTCCCTCCTTGCGCACACACACACACACACACACACACACACACACACACACACACACACACACACACACACCCCACTCCCAGCCTCTCCTTCTGGTTGGATGGGGATCCAGCTGTTCATTTTAATGAGGCTTCTGCTTTTGAGGAATTGCCAGTCACAGTTTCTTTCCCCATCTTCCCCAAAATGTTTAGTCGTGTATGTTCTTAAAAAAATCAGTCGGGATGTAAAGTCAATAAATACTGTTGCGGTATAGAACACAAGGTGCTGGAGTGACTGAGAGAGTCAGGGAGCATCTCTGGAGGATACGGAGAGGCAACATTTTGGTTTTGTGCACTCCTCTTCAGACTGATCTTAGGAGGGCGTAGTAAGCTGGAAAAGGGATGGGGGTGGGACAAAGCCTGGCATGCGATGGATGGATAGATACAGGTGAGGGGGAATTGGATTGGCAAATGGGTGGCTAAAGACTAGAGATGAAAAGGAGACGAAAAGGGGTCAAGGAGACATGAGATTGTTAGATAAGGAGAGAAGAAGAGTGAAAGCCAGAGGGGATAATATAGGTGGGGGTGGGGTGGGAGGTAATGGTTTTCACCAAAGATACTGCCTGACCTGCTAAGTTACTCAAGCACATTGAGTTCCATGCAAAATTTCAACATCTCCAGTAACTATATAGTCTAGATGAGTCTTAACTATGAGCTTTAATTTCTTAGGAAATGCTCACTGAAACACGGCAGCCAGTTACTTGACTTCATATGAATTTTTTTTAATTTATATTTACAGAAAATAATTATTTCCCAACCAAGTAAACACGAAGTAGAAAAAGCAAAACAAGAGCAGTCCACTTTGCAAGATTCAATTCGCCTGTCCCTCCAGAACTTGGACAAGCTACAGGGCCAACAGGTGGAACTGCAAACAGAGGTCGACACACTCAGAAATGAAAGCCAGCGACTCCAGAATAGAATCAGGTATCTTGGTGTTGCTCACCTGACTTGAAAGGATGCTGAGGAGACAATGTAGGGGTGTACATAACATACAGTGTGTGAAGTCGGAGAGTTTTGTGATGCATCAACAAAACAAATGGTGAATGCTCCCAGTGAAACTTGCTCGTTCTCTCTGTGACCGTGTTGGTTTCCCCTGGGTGCTCCAGTTTCCTCCCACATCCCGAATAAGTGCAGGTTAATTGTCCTCTGTAAATTGCCCATAATGTGTAGGGAGTGGATGAGAAAGTGAGTTACATAGATCGATTGTTGTTGGCGTGGACTCAGTGTGGCATAGTCAGTAGAGTTGACAGCACCAGAGACCTCGGTAACCTGACCAAGGTTTCCATGCTGTTGTCTCTGTGAAACTAAACTCCCAAATACAATACAGATTTGATATTTGAGGGTAAAAAAGTCATTGTTCTGATTATGCTAGTGTACAGGTTTGCATGCTGTGTCTGCTTCACCTGATAAATTGTTCTGAAGGAAATGCAGCTGCTGCTTCACCATAAGTTCCATTAACAGCCAAGAGGTAGATAGCTAGTTATCAGACGTCATAGGCGCAGGGGTTGTTGCCAAGATTGCCTTTGCCTCTTCAAATAATGACAAATAATAATAATGCCTCCAGCATCATCCTGTCAAGACCTCGGCATAGTTAATTAACTACAAAGCCATTATATGACCTACTTCCCATCCAAATATTTTTGAGATGTGTAACAGCTGAATGAATGGCATGGATTAATTTTGTTTAACACACAGGTTTTCAACTTGGAGATTCCACTCCCTCCCCGATAGGTGGTATCTGAGCAAAGATAGAAGGGGAGCGGTGTAAAATCATAAAACCATAATGTTTATTCAATATTTATATTTGGAGAATCAATGGAGAATGGGACCCAGCAAGAGAACACAGTCTTTCTAAATTGAGGTACAACTAAAGATGCTTGTGATGTCTGCCGTAGTGCAATTGTCTGACAAGTCGTTCTCTTCTAGTGAATTGGAAGTGACAATTAAAAAGAAGCAAAATACCTTAAATGAGAAACCTGTAATCAATGGAGCCTCTGGTGGCGCAGAAGGGGATGAACTTCATATTGAGGATTTAAAGAAGGAAGTGAGTAACATTGAAAGCAAATATGACCTTTCTCAGTCTGTACTTTGCCAAAATTGTTCCTCAACAATTAGGACCCCTAAGCCTATCGTTATATCTCCCTTAGACATCATCTTTCTCAAGCTAAAAAGGTACATCATATTTCTCCAAACCTTTTGGTTTGTACTAAAATTAAAGCAAAATGGTTGCACACCATTGTTTTGTTGAGATTTGGTCTTCCACATTGAATTTTTAATGTCAAGGTTAGCTATTTTAACAGACCAGATTATCTGTGTCTTTTGTTTGACAAGTGCTAATTTCTACTAAAAAGAGGAGCTATTGCAAAGAGCAAATCCACCAGAATCCAGATAGAGATGTGCAATAATATTTCATGGTAGAATCATTAATTAATAATGTGATTTGTTTTAAAAACATATATCAGATCTTTATAGATGAGAATGTGTTCTGTTTTTCCTACGCTTTTTATTGAAGGATACAGCATGGAAACGGGCCCTTCAGCCCACCAAATCCACATAGATCATTGACCATTCGTTCACACTAGTTGTATGATATCCCACTTTCACATCCACTCCCGACACATTTGGGACAATTTGCAGAAGCCAATTAACCTACATATATTTGGAATGTGGGAGGAATCTGGAGTACCTGGCGAAAACCCACATGGTCTCAGCAGAACCTGCAAACTTTACGCAAATAGCACCCTAGGTCAGGATCGAACCCGGGTCCCTGACGCTGTGAGGCAGCAGCTCTACCAACTGCTCCACTGTTTTCTCCTCTTATTTCTGATTTTCAGCATTTACATTTTATTTTCCATTTCAAGAATGTCCTTGCAGGGACTTCAAGCGTTTCCACCCTCAGTGCCTCTTTCTGCTTCATGCACTCCAGCCAGAGATGAGACAAAGCTGCTGCAACTTTCCCCTGATGTTAAAAACAGAACTGTTCCTCCTTCACTATGAAACATCTAACATTTTCCAGATCATCCACATTTAGGGACTGCCAGGTAACATTGTCTTATTAATGTCGATTTTCCTCAAGTTTGAGCAGCTTTATGCTGCAAATAATACAGTTAAACAGAAAAGAAAGAAACCGCATTGTATTAATCAATTGGTACACCAGCTAATTAGATAACCTGGAAGAATTATAGAATTGTACACTGGGATAATAAATAACTCTGTGAGGTGGAGACACCAGAGGCTGCAGATGCTGCAATCATTCTGAAGAAGGGTCCTGACCCAAATCTTGTTTGTCCATTTCCTTCCACTGATTAATGGTCTATGTGGACTTGGTGGGCTGAAGACACAGGTATGGCAAAACACATCCACTGGAGTTCCTGCAGCAGTTTGTTCTGAACTTTATTAGGTGTTCTATTTCTGCTGATCTTTACAAATGAACAAACTGGCAAAATGTTCTTTCTTCATCCTTAATTTATCAAAATCAACCATTTACTTTTAGTGTTTCAGGAAAGCACCTATTTTGATTTGGCTGAATTGCAAGTTGATTAATATTTACTCGAATTTTAAAGCACAATGATTACCTTTCATTTATTTTTAACTCTGCAGTTCCCGAATCACAGTAGCTCTCCCATTCCCAAAACTGAGGATGAACAAGTCAGTGTGGATAAGTATGTGCAAAATATACAATATATGTATGTTATTTTTTTCCTGTTTAATTTACACTATTTCATTCTGGCATGATGAAACATAGAAAATAGGTGCAGGAGTAGGCCATTCTGCCCTTCGAGCCTGCACTGCCATTCAATATGATCATGGTTGATCATCCAACTCGGTATCCTGTACTTGCCTACTCTCCATAGAAAAAGTTAATAGTATAGACTGGGGGTGCAGGGTAGTTAAATGAATGGCCAAACATTCAGAGGCCTTGACTCCTCATCCAGAGACAAGAGTTTTGACCCCATTTTGACAGCAGGAGAATTTATATTTAATCAGTTAAATAAAATTCACACTAATAAATCAGTCATCAATCAATAAAGTTGAAAAGTTTGGATTTTCCCCCTTTTGCGGTCTTTGTCAGAGGCGGAACCTACCGTCAACTATCCATTGCCAGTATATACATGCCATATTAACTATTCAACCAACAGGTTTTTCTCCTCCCGCATCAACTAAAGGATAATATTTCAAGGAAGTTGGCACATATTTTGGTGAGCCTGTACCGAGTTGACATCATTCTATTCTTTCATGCCCTAAGACTATGTTTCTGACAATCACCCTTGATCATACCATATGTTAAATAAATGACAGTTGAGTCTCATTGGGCAGTCTTTAGGAATGAAGATTAACCAAATTAGGAAGTTAGAATGAGGCGTAATCAAATCATTTTAACCGTCTGTATATAGCAGGGAGAAGACATTCCAAAGACGTACAAGTTTGTAGGTTAATTGGCTTCGGTAAAATTGTATATTGTCTGTAGTATGTAGGATACTATTAGTCTATGGGGGTGGCTGGTTGGCGCAGACTGGGTGGGCAGAACTGACTTTACCCGCGCTGTATCTCTAAACTAAAAGACATGAGATCGGTGGAGATTTTCAGTGCTGAAAAAGATAAGTTGTGAACAATCTTGCTTTCAGGAACAATAGGAGAAAAGGTAATTATGATCTGTAAAGATTTGAAGCTGACTGATTTAAATCAATAGTTAAAATGACTGGCTCATTTACCTTTGACAGTGTACGATACTATATCTCCGCGGAAGGGCTGTCTATCAATAAAGCCAAGGAGTTCCTCGTGAAACAGACCCGCTCCCTGAGGAAGCGGCAGACAGCGCTCAAGTCAGCCAAGCAGCAGTGGAGGCATGACATGAGGAAAGCACAAGACCAGGTGCAGGACCCAGAGAGCTCACAGATTCTGCAGGATGTCTGGAAAAACCTGGATCAGGTGAGGAATTCAGAAATGCACAGAGGCCCCAACTTACGGTAAAGCAAGCTCTTCCTTCTTCACATTTTATACATTAATAATAGATTAGAATATCTTTTGGGAGAATAATATAAATTTGTGACATGTTTAACCAATCAAAGTCAGGATCTTCTTAAAGTTAGCATTTTACATCTCAATCTCTTTTATGCTTTACTTTTGTAAGATCTCACAGCATTGGTAACCTTATGGTAACCCTGTCAAATAAACATTTTTTGGTTGTAAGTCTAATCAATTTCAACAAGTAATATTGCTTGTAGTTTTGTCCTCAGTATCTAATCTCACTCTAGCAAGGTATGTACTCTTCTAATAGATATGGCTAGACTAACATTGAGATAAGTTTGGAACCTGATTTTTTTTTTGGTGACTAAATGTCACCTGAAGTTGCATGGGCCTTCTTTGGTATTGGTAACAAATTTGCCACATTCCGACGACTGTGATTTGGAAGAATGATTGCCAATAGTGCCGGTTTTTCTATAGCTGTGAATATCACGCGAGCGCTTTGTATCCTCTTGCTTGGGTGCCTGTCTCATTGCTCCTGTTCTTCTGTGTTGCTTCAGGAAGCCCGGCATCTGGATGAGATGAAGTTAACGATGAAGAAGGGACAGGAGTTGCTACGAAAGAAGGAAGAAAAATTAAATCAGCTGGAGTCGTCTTTTGCAGAAGGGGTGGGTTTAATTGGAGGACTCCCCTATAGAGTCAAGAGGCCCAGGGTAGCAGTTCACTCCCTGACACCTAGAAAAGGGAGGACTACTAAATGCAAGCACAGGTCTCTCATGGGAGTGTACCTCTGAGGACAAATCCTGTTTCTTTATTTTATCCAAATTGTTGTTCAAGATGTATGCTTTTTTGGCTAGGCCAGCAATTATTGCCCATCCTGAATTGTCATTTAGAAAACTGTAAACTATGAGCACTGAACCACTGCAGTTCTTTTGGAACTGTGCTTCCACAGAACTTCTGGGAGGGAGTTCAAGGAGTTAAACCTAACCATAACGAGGGAATGGCAGTATATTTCCAAATCAGGTTAATGTGCGACTGGAAAGTAATCATGTTGGGGGAGTGGGTTATTCACGTGCATGTGCTGCCTTTTCTTTTTGATGGTTACAGATTTGGGAGATGCTGGGGATATAATTACAATTGGTTTACAGACGGCAGCTTCTGGCCTGTGGCGATGGACAGACTGGAAGTTTAGGGTGGACTGGATGCCAATCAAGCAGATTACTCTGTTCTGGATGGTGTCCAGCTTCTTGCAAATGTTTGGAGGTGCACTCAGCATGACAAGTGGAGAGTTTGTGGAAAATCAAAGCTCCTGGTGTAGAAGGTAACACAATGGCAAGATTAAAATATTGGCTGGCTCACAGGAAACAAAGTGAAGGCACAAATGGGTCTTTTTCTCTTTGGCAATATTTACAAGTGTTGTGTATAGTGATTTGTGCTTGGGTTCATAAGTTATTGGAGCAGAATTAGGCCATTCGGCCCATCATGTCTACTCTGCCATTCAATCATGACTAATCTATCTTTCCCTCTCAACCCCATGCTCTTGCCTTCTCCCCATAACCTCGACAGCCGTCTGGTAATGAATTCCACAGATTCACCTTCGTTTGGCTAAATAAATTCCTCCTCATCTTTCTCCAGGTACATCTATTCTCCAGGTACATCCAGCTATTGTATTCAAGTCCTCTCGAAATGAATGCTTGCATTGCATTTGCCTTCCATTCTACCGATTTAACCTGCAAATGAACCTAATGGGAATCCTGCACCAGCACTCCCAAGTCCTGTTGCACCTCTGATTTCTGTATCCTCTCCACATTTAGAAAATAGTCTACGTTTTTATTCCCACTATCAAGTTGCGTGACTGCACACTTTACTACGCTGTATTCCATCTGCCACTTCTTTGCCCACTTTCCCGACCAGTCCAAGTCGTTCTGCAGACTCCCTGCTTCCTCTACACTACCTGCCCTTTCACTTAAATTCATATAATCCGCAAACCTGGCCACAAAGCCATCAATTCCATCATCCAATTCATTAATATACAGTGTGAAATGTAGCAGTCCCATCGCCAACCCCTGGGGAACACCTTTAGTCACTGGCAGTCAAACAGAAAATTCCCACTCTTTGCCTTCTGACTCTCAGTCAATATTCTATCACGCTAAACAGGTCGAGCATGATCTGTGGGAAATAAATAGTTAATATTTTAGGTTGAAGGCCCTTCATCAGATCTGAAGAACACCCTTCATAAGAAAAAAGAAAACAAGCGAGTTAGCCTAGGAGACAAAGTGGGGAGAACAGGCGATAGAACAAAGGGAGTATCTGCAGTAAGGTGAAACAGTATAGTCATTAAATGTGCAGTTGAGCACTGCGCGAATGTTGTGAGATCAGGGAATATCCCCAGCAGGCCAGAATAAACAAACAAAATAAGAATGGGAGACACAAACGGCAAGCGAACTGGCCAGTCTCATTATAAACAGAAAGGGCGAGCAAGTTACCTAACGCTAGAGAATTCAATATCAGTTCTTGAATTTGCTTCTTTGATTCACGTGTGGGCCAAGGCTGTGATGAGATCAAGTGAATTTATGCTGAACATGGTTACTGGTGCATTGGTGTCCTTGGCACTCATGCTGGATGCTTCCATTGCTGAGAATGGGAATATTGTTAGTGCCACATTGTCTCGTTAGCTGTGTAAATTAATGTGCTAGATGTGGTGGAGCCACTGAGCTTCAATCTGATCTGTTGATGATTGGACTGCTCAACTCTGCATGCTGCTGCTGTTGGTCCTGCGTTACAGCTTCACTGGTGTGTTACCTTGTTTTGAGTGATGTCTGATGCTGCTCTTAGTATGTCCGTCTGCACTCCTCATTGAACCTGGCTTGATAGTAATGATTAGAGTGACGGTTATAGATTGTGTTTGTGTACATTGCTGATATTAATGATGACTCTCGCTACCTCGTAGCTGCCTGGTTTTGAGCTGCCAGATCCATTGTCAATCCTTTTGGTATTATTGAGAAATAACAAAATGGAGAATGTCCTCCTTGTGACAACAGGACTTTGGTCACAATCTCTACCCTTTTTCTCATGGACCTTTACATTTGTCAGAGAAGTTGTCCCTTCTCTGACCCTGGGATAGCATACATCTGCTGCTGTCCTGGATAAGGTCAGCTAACTCAACGCACCAGACAAACTATCATTTTGTATACCATCCTGCACTGGATTCAAGAGACAATTTGACCATTCTGCATTGTTAGTTTTCAGATGAAGACTCGCCAAAAGCCACAGAGGGCAAGAAAGCTGTCACGTTTGACCTTACAGATTCCGATGATGTCAGCAGCATGGTCAGCATTGACTTTCCTCAGCAGAAAAGTGAGCATCTTGCCAGGTCTACATTAAATAATATTTCCTCTGCTATTTAAAACAAAATGCTGGAAATACTCCATGAGCAGAGAGCATTAATGACGAGAGAAATGGAGGTGCCGTTTTGGCTCAAGAACCTGTCCGATGAAAGGTTAACAAGTTAAAACTCTGCTTTTAGCCCCACGAATCCTGGCCTAGTCTGAATATTTACAACATTTCTGTTCTTGCTTTGGATTTCCAGCATTGGTTTCTCTCTGCTAATTCTAATTTGTGGTTCTCTTGTGTCTCCTTACATGCTTTGTGTAAATTTGTGGCATGATCACTTTTTCATAACTCGTTTACCTTATCATTTTTCCTTTATTGACCTTATACCTTTCCCCAACCATGAATAATGACCTGTTTCCCTGTAGGACTGTATATCCAGCCTGAGAGTTGATTTAAAGTAATTTTTGTTGGTTAATATGTGGGGCCAAGGTTACACCTATGTTTGGTCGATCAGGCAGGATAGGAAGATCCCTGATGGCTTTGAATTTAATTCGCACTGCTCTGAGAAACAGGCAAGCAGTGAATTCCAATTCCACTTTTTTTTAAAAGGGCTTCTCTATTCCTCCCACTGGGTTTTTGTACTTGTATTATTTTTTTTGGGATTCCTACATTCTTATTTCAGTTAAAATGTAACAAACAATCTATTGGACAGCAATTACTGAATCAAATATTTATAAACCGACCAGAATCAAGTGCATGAAAACCAAAATTTATGTTTCAAAGGATTGGGTTTGAAACGCGGACTGTAAACGTGTCATCGAGCTGTACAGCAAGGAAATAGGCCCTTCGGCCCACCTTGTGCATGCCAACCAGGTTGACATAATAAATTAGATCTAATTTGACTGCATTTACCCATTAGCCCTCTAAACCCTTCCTTTTCATATATCTGTGGAATTCTCTGCCTCAGAGGACGGTGGAGGTTGGTTCCCTGGATACTTTCAAGAGAGAGCTTGATAGGGCTCTTAAAGATAGCGGAGTCAGGGGATATGGGGAGAAGGCAGGAACGGGGTACTGGTTGTGGATGATCAGCCATGATCACATTGAAAGGCGGTGCTGGCTCGAAGCTGAATGGCCTACTCCTGCACCTATTGTCTATCTGTCTTTTAAAAGACATAATTCTCAGGCCCTTTGGCCCAATGTACACTTGCCAACCATGCTGCCCAATCTAGGCTTGTTCCACCTGCCAACATTTGGCCTCTATCCCTAACCCTTTCCTATCCATGTACCTGTGCAAATATGTATTAAATGTTGTCATAATACCTGCCTCAACTATCTATTGGCAGCTCGATCCATATACCCACCACCCTCTGTATGATAAAGATGCCCCTCACATTCCTATTAGATCTTTCACCTTCAATCAAATTGTACCTTGGATAAAGACAGAACTATTAAGAGCTATAGTACATATGTATCTGTATATGTGCCATGTAAGTTTGCCTCACTGTTTGGTCTGCCCTCTTTATACAGCAGAGTTGATGTCAGAGTGGCCCTTTGCTCAGCATGCCAACATGCAGTACCTCAGCGAGTCCATTCAGAAAATTACGTACGACCTTAACGGTGTACTTTCTGTTCTCGGATCAATGGGAATGCAGCAATCGCCGGTTTTCTCCACAGCACAGGCTTTTACCGTCCCAGCTCCTGGATGCAGTGTGCCTCTGTCGATGTATGATTCCCAGACGAGTGGGTCATTGTTTGCTCCCAACACCGCTCCCTTGTCTTCGCAATGGACCTGGAACAGAGGTACAAGTGCCCCATTCCACCATCCCGCTGCTCAATCTCTGGACGATGGCGTTAAGTGAGAGGTGGCGCAAGTACTTCCCAGGTCAGATGTTACCCGTTTTTTATTATTCAAGTTATATTCTTGTTTGAGGTTGTGTGGGGTCTGAGCTGTCTTTTGGGTGAGACATCTTGACTGATATCTGGCCTGCACTCTTGCATTCTTACATGGATATAAAAGGATCCTGCAGCATTATTTTGAAGAACCAAAGGTAGTAGCCCCCCCCCCCCATTACCTATCACAACAGATCACTTCCCCTACCTCTTTTCGTGCTTTCTCCACCCAACTGCAATCACTCTGAAGAAAGGTCCCAACCGACAACGTTGCCTATCCATGTCTTCTGGAGATGCGGCCTGACCCACTGAGTTACTCCAGCACATTGAGTCAGATTCCAGCATCTGCGGTGCATTCTGTCCCTAGAAAGTATCCCTTAATTACGTGGCAAGATTTATCCCTCGATTAATGTCTGGAGTGGATTTGATGGTCATTATGTGCTGTTTGAGGGCACTTTTTACATTGGTGGTTTTTTGCAGCTACCGTCAAAAATACTACCCTGGCTGTAAAGTGTTTTGGTGTTCAGAGAGATGAAATATGTTATTTAAATGTGGGTCATTTTGTGCGTTCCCTGCAAGTGTTTCCATGTTCAGAGGGGAAAAATGTATCGATAATGATGGAAATGCACCTGTTCTTTTATTACTTTATTTGGAAAGGTTCTATGTTTCCCCAGTTTATAGATCCATTCTGGAAACTTTAGTTCCAATCCATATTTTTTAATCTATCATGTACCTCAATCATTATTATAATGCCATGTTGAATTTATATGCGTTTAAGTTAGATTTTGTCGATGCAAATTGAACAATCCAAGAATCTTACTGACCTCCGTGATAATGATGTTTAAGAAGGAACTGCAGATGCTGGAAAATCGAAGGTACACAAAAATGCTGGCGAAATTCAGCGGGTGCAGCAGCATCTATGGAGCGAAGGAAATAGGCGGAGGAGAACTTCTTCCAAGTAGGCATACCTTGAGCCTATTTCCTTCGCTCCTTAGATGCTGCTGCACCCGCTGAGTTTCTCCAGCATTTTTGTGTACCTCCATGATGATGATTGCTTGCAAGGCAAGTGCAACAAAGTGACTTGAAAGGCTGATGAGACACGAGGAACTGCAGATGCTGGAATCTTGAGGAAAGCACAAAGCGTTGGAGAAACTCGGAGGGTCAGGCAGCATCTGTCGACGGAATGGACAATGTTTTGGGTTGGGGCTCTTCAAATCAATCTGAAGAAGAGCCCCAGCCCGAAAAGTAATTTGTCCATCACCTCCACACGTGCGGCCTGACTGACGGGCTGTGTTCCTCCAGCACCTTGTGTCCTGATTTAAAATACTTTCTTTTCCTGTATTTTCTTTAAAATGTTTTAAGATTCATTTTGACAGTGAAAGAATCCTTTCACTAATGGGTGAATCACGAATTCAGAACATGAATTAAATGTCATCAAAGGAAGAATTAAGGTGATCTTTTCCCCCTGAATAACATAAAGCAATATTGTAATATTAAGTACTGCAGAGGTTATTGAAGCAAAAACCTCTGGTTACATTTTTAAATTCCCATGGCAGAGCCTCTTAGCCCAGGACATGCAAAATCAATGCAATGCCAAGGTTTTCCTTCCATTGACATTAATAGGGCAATAAAAGCTGTCAAAATTGAATCATCACCTTCTGATTTACCTTGCCTTCTCTATGAAAGTCTGTATCTCTGACAGTGACCTGGTGCAATGCTACTTAATTATCAATTGGAAATACAAGGGGAAACGCATAATGGCAGCTCATCTGCCATCCCTGTGAACTGGACATGATGTGTAAAAAAAAGAAAGAATCAATTGGGGAATGAATGGAGAAAGTAATCGTGCCCAGAAATTCAGCCTAAACAATGTTGCTAAAATCACAGTCGTGCTACGTTCTGCCTCCAAGCCACTCCACTGACTTCAGCTGAAAGGATTTCTGAGTGCACTGTGTTGCTGTCTATTTAATATTGCAAGCTGTGGGTGAATTTATAAACGGCACTAACTTCGGTGAAATTTTTTTTAGTGAGAATTAATAAAACCTGGGTTTCATTTAGAATTGGAAAATCAACTTGAATTCATGTGTTTATTGCATTTTTTAATGTTCCCTTGTGACAGGAGGAAGACCAACCCTCAGTGGAAAACCAACACCTACTGAGAGCGGGTTGGGATATGTTTCTGCAAGGTACAACCGTTACGTTGGGAGATTGTTTTACCAAAGTAGTTATCACTTAATCATCATTGTGATGAATTTCTTTTGCCTTTGTATGTCAGTTCAATTGTGTAGAATTTTACTATGGGAATTGGGTCGGACTAGATTAATTCTCCAGTTTTGGTCGAAAGAATACTGTTAGAGTCATAGGGTCATAGAGTGATACAGTGTGGAAACAGGCCCTTCGGCCCAACTTGCCCCCACTGGCCAACAATATCCCAGCTACACGAGTACAACCTGCCTGCATACAACCTCAAACCTGTCCTATCCATGTACCTATCTAACTGCTTCTTAAACAATGGGATAGTTCCAACCGCAACAACCTCCTCTGGCAGCTTGTTTCGTACACCCACCACCCTTTGTGTGAAAATGTTACTCCTCAATTTCCTATTAAATCTTTTCCCCTTCACCTTAAACCTATGTCCTCTGGTCCTAGATTCCCACTCTGGGCAAGAGACTCTGCGCATCTACCCGATCTATTCCTCTCATGATTTTGTACACCTCTATAAGATCACTCCTCATCCTCCTGCACTCCAAGGAATAGAGACCCAGCAGACACAACCTCTCCACCCTCTAGTCCAGGCAACATCCACATAAATCCTTTCTGAATCCTTTCAAGCTTGCCAATATCTTTCCTATAATACAGTGCCCAGATATAAACACAATATTCTAACTGTGGTCTCACCAACGTCTTATACAACTGCAAAATGACCTCCCTACTTCTTTACTCAATACTCTGACTGATGAAGGCCAATGTGCCGAAAGCCTTTTTGACCATCTTATCTACCTGCGACTCGACCTTCAAGGAACCATGTACCTGTACTCCTAGATCTCTCTGCTCTGCAACATTCCCCAGAGACCCACCATTTACTGTGTAGGTCCTGCCCTTGTTAGACGTCTCAAAATACAACCTCACACTTCTCTGATTTAAACTCCATCAACCCACCTGGCCAATCGATCCAGATCCTGCTGCAACCATCTTCACTATCTGCAAAACCAGTCACTTTTGTATCCTCAGCAAATTTGCTAATCTTGCCCTGTATGTTCTCATAGGTAGAGAAAATCAACCAATGACAAGAGTATAGCGCAAAGTGCAGGAATAACTCGGTGAGTCTGGCAATATCTCTGGAGAAAAGAGATATTTCTGAAGAAGGGTCCCAACCTGAAACATCACCCATCCTTTTTCTCGAGAGATGCTGCCTGACCTGCTGAGTTACTCCAGCCCTCCAGTGGCTATCTTAATTCTTAAGTTTCTCCTTTTTCATCCAAGAACCTCTGGACTTCTCCAGATGTTGTGTCTATGTGCTATATCTTCTTCCATTATGCTGAAGCATTCTATTGAACTAACGTCAAATTTGTCAATGGACCAGAGCTCACAGAATTCAGGCAAATAGATTAAACTGCTGGAGAATCCCAGAGTTTTTAAATCATGGTGCATTACTAAACAATTAGACTTTAATGTTCTTTTGTTAGTGGTCATAGTGGAATTTTCCCCATCAAAATGAGAAATACATCTTTTAAACAAAACTAATTCTACGTGGAGTAATCTTTAACATTGAGTTTGCATTAGAGCATCCTCAATTTGGCGGCACAGTGGCGCAGCGACAGAGACCTGGGTCCAATCCCGGGTGCTGTCTGTGCAGTGATTGTAATTTCTCCCTGTGACTGCATGGGTTTTCTCCAGGTGCTCCAGTTTCCTCCCACATCCCAAAGACGTGTAGGTTCATTGGTTTCAGTAGATTGCCCCTAGCGTGTCGGGTGCAAAAATAGAATAACATAGATTTAGTGCATGGGTGATCAATGGTCGGTGTGGACTCGGTGAGTGGAAGGGCCTGTTTTCACACTGTATCTAAACTAAACGGCTATTAGAAAGGTTGTTGCCTTTTGAACCCAAGCCAGATAAGCTTCTCCTGTATAAATGTTCATCCGGTAGCAGATGAGGTAATGTCATGTGAAACCTCCATTCCAATATTGTCATGTTTGTTCAACACCTGAGCATGCTACCGACATCCTCTCCTCCTAGTCACTTGATGTCAAAGTGGACAGACGCCTCTTGTGCTTATTCCTGTGAAGAATCAAATTTGCATAACGGCTGTGTTCTCTAATGTACAGTAAGCTCCATTCTCAGTAAAACAAAACATTTGAATATCTCCTGTCGTCTGGCTGCTTGTGAAGTAAATATTGCAGCATCCTGGTTCTCAGACAGCCCAGGTGATATGCAAACAGTAACATTATACTATGCAAACATGCAGATTTAATTAATGTTCCACTTGCAAAATATCAGCTGCACAAAGAAAAATCTGAAATTGTTTTGTTTTATCAAGAGTGAAGTTTCTTTTCAAAGTTTTGTTTCCTTTGAGTGATAATTTTCCAAGGATGGTGCCAGTAAAAACATAGTGAGAAGGAGTAGCTGAAGGAAACAAGGTTTTTGTACATCTCAGGATCTGCACGCACTCTTCAGTTTGTTGGCTGCTGTTCAAAATTTTCAGGCACTAAAACAACTAACCATCGAAGAAATATATAGGATAGTGATGCCATATTTCAGCGCTATATTATCTATTATCTTGAGTGTACTATATGAATAAGCCAGTGTATATTTATCTTTGCAGTATAATCCATATTTCAAGATTCATTTCAAGTCTGTAGATTGATGTTCACTGCGTTTATTAACAGTTTTATGCATATGTATATCTACATGCAGGTATAGTTGGCTAAATATCATGCACACACAATAGGGGTTTGGGCATACAGATTCACTATCAGTTTCAGTGCACATTAGATTAGAGTCATAATGATACAGTGTGAAAACAGGCCCCCTCAGCCCAACTTGCCCACACCGACCAACAATGTCCCAGCTACACCAGTTCCCACTTGCCCGCGCATGGTCCATATCCCTCCAAACCTGTCCTATCCATGTACATGTAACTGTTTCTTAATCGATGGGATAGTCCCAGCCTCAACTACCTCCTCTGGCAGCTTGTTCCACACACCTACCTCCCTTTGTGTAAAAATGTCACCCCACGGATTCCTATTAAACATTTTCCCCTTGACCTTGAACCTGGTCCTCGATTCCCCTACTCTGGGCAAGAGAGTCTGTGCATCTACTCGATCTATTCCTCTCATGATTTTGTAGACCTCTATAAGATTCCCTCTTATCCTACTGCGCTCCATTGAATAGAAACCCAGTGTACCCAACCCCTCCCTGCAGCTCACACCTAGATTGTTTGATATATTTTTGGTTGCTGACTACATGATGAGCTCTACCTCTGCAACCTACATTGTATGTCTTGTATTGATTTTAAATTACTGTTTTGTTGACATTGATCTAATGAATGTTATTTCTCTCAGTGACCAGGTAAAGTTGTTCCATCAGTCCCACTCTAAAATGCCACAAAAGAATGGCCTTTCTATTCAAGAAGTAATTGCAGCTAATAAAAAGTGGTTGGAAACGTTCAGAAAAGACCCAAAAATGTATCCTTCAAATGATCCAGAAATCATTTTTAAACACTGCTCAAGATCAAGATGGTTTTTATTTCTCACATAAATCATTGATAGCTACAACATGGAAATGGGCCCTTCAGACCACCGAGTCCACACTGACCATCAATCTCTCGTTCACACAAATTCTACATTATCCTGCTCTCTCGTCCACTCACCCACACACTTGGGACAATTTACAGTAGCCAATCGTCCCACAAAGCTGCACATCTGTGGGGGGTTTTTCAAAATCATTTGAAAGGTGACGGAGGTTCTTAAATCCAAAATTACTAATGTTAAATACAAACCTTGTCTTCAGAACGGGTCAGTAAAGGAAAGGGAAAACTAAAGAAAGTTGTTTAAGAAGGAACTGCAGATGCTGGAGAATCGAAGGCTACACAAAAAAGCTGGAGAAACTCAGCGGGTGCAGCAGCATCTATGGAGCGAAGGAAATAGGCAACGTTTCGGGCCGAAACCCTTCTTCAGACTTCAGTCTAAAGAAAGTTGTTTCTGGCTGGTTATGATTAAGCAAAAGTGGGTTCTACAATCATGAAATGGATCTTGTATTTCTGTTGTAGCCGGACTGTAGCAGATGTAGCTTCAGAAGACCAAGAAGCCAGTATTATGTTACTGCGTTAATCCATGGATCATAGAAATGTTCGATGTCAAAGATTATCCCCAGAAGACTGAGGGTTTGAAAACTGAGATGGAATTGCAGAGTATAACATTTTTTGAAATATTTATATAGTAAACAATGCGGAATTGCAGGATCCAGAGCCAAGGTACAATACAGACTGCCTCGTGAAATGAATCTTTTACTTGTGTAGTTACTTTTTGCTTGTTGTTATCCTTGGCTATATTTGAACTTGTTCAGATTTGTCCAAATAGGCATAGTCTACCCATAATAGCTGGTTAATTTGATGAACTGGGAACAACAGTGGTGCAACTGGTAAAGCCACACAACACCAGAGAGCTGGGTTCGAACCTGTCTATGTGGAGTTTGCATGTTCTCCCTCTGACTGTCTAAGTTTCCACCGGGTGCGCTAGTTTCCTCCCACATCCCAAAGATATGTGGCTGTTTAGTTTAATTGGCCTCTGTAAATTGCTGCTAGTGTGTAAGTAGTAGATGCATAAGTGGGATCACATTGAAACGGTATGAATGGTCGGTGTGGACTCTATGCTTAAGGGCCGGTCCCTATGTTGTATCTTTCAATTGGAAAACAATTTTGCTTTGGTAAAGTTCAAGGGGAATTGTGACTTAGTCGTGTTGAGGAGGGAAACAAAAAAGGAATGCTTTCCAACAGAGCAAAATTAAGATGATATCTTGATGTGGGGGTACAAAATTAAGAAGGCCAGCCCAGAGGACATTCCAATCCTCAAGTCAAGAAGTACCAAAGGGATAGACGAAAAAGCTGGAGAAACTCTGCGGGTGAGGCAGCATCTATGGAGAGAAGGAAAAAGGCGACGTTTCAGGTCTTGACGTTTCGGCTCCATAGATGCTGCCTCACCTGCTGAGTTTCACCAGGTTTTTTGTCTACCATCGATTTTCCAGCATCCGCAGTTCCTTCATAAACAATGGGATAGACAAGGTAATTTTTAAGTTAAATTATATTTGGGATAAACATGATCATAATGATATGAATCTCTTTGCAATATCCCTGAGTCAAGAACCAACGGGAGACCTGTCCCTTGAAGACTATAAATGTGGCATTCTACGTTACCAGTGCAAATTAATTAATAAATTGTGAATTTTCTAAGCTCTCCTATCCGGTGGAAAACAAATGAGTCATTCTACAAAACAAAAAGGAAACATGTTTTAAGCATCCCCAGACACCGTTTTATTACCATGCCTTGTACAGTTTTCGAGACTCTGTCTAACTGCCCTCAGTATAACTGCCAAAGTAATTTCTCACATCTAGTGACCTTCCTGATTCAGGTGGCACATGCTTTTGATGGTGCAGATCTGTCACTGTGCTGCCTTCTAAAAAAAATATTTCGCCTGTTTTTGTTTGTACTGAACCAGACGAGTTACATCATCAGTAGACAGGGCTCAGAGGAGGCAAGATGTAGTTGAATTAGCACTGAGAAAAAAAAACAGCCCAGGTCTCTTCAACTGTTTAGTAATTATCAACTGAGTTCCTTCGTGTTGCTAACCTCAGCCCTTCCTTCGTTCCTGGCGTGGCTTCAGTAACCTTAATAAAAGGTGGTAAGGGAATTTGAAAGTGTTTTAAGCTTTAATTGCCCCATTTTTAATAATAGTCCCATTAATGATGAATATAAATGTTCTAAATTCCAATTACAATGTCTCTAGTTTGGACTCCAATGTACACATAGTATAAGTGGTAAATATAGTGCATTCAGAACACAATGCAAATGCTGGAGGAACTCAGTGGGTCAGGCAGCATCTGTGGAAAGGAATGAACAGCCAACATTTTGGGTCAGGCCCCATCTTCAGACTGAATATAAGAAACTGCGGTTCTTGGGTGACACCATATAACCATATAACCATATAACAATTACAGCATGGAAACAGGCCATCTCGACCCTTCTAGTCCGTGCCGAACACATAATCTCCCCTAGTCCCATACACAAGATGTCACAGAAGTTATTTTGAGTTGGTTTGGTAAAAATATATATTTTTAATGCAGAACCTCATCGTGCCTCAGGAATCTCTTTTAGGCCATGATGGACCCTGGCATTTAGTGACTGTTACTGGTTTATAGATTGACATTCCTGTAATTTTGTGCACCGCAATATTTGTGTAAATGTGAAAAGTTGTTAATTTTCCTTGACATACACCATCAGGTCTCTGGTGGCAGCAGCAAACTCCTCCCCCTTGATGGAAGGTCTCATCCAACTTGGACTGGATGAAAACAACCAAATCCGAGTCTACCAATTCTGAAACGTTCAGGACTCCTCTCATAGCAGCTTTACTGATATTTAGACGGGTGCAGTGAGAATGTGACGCGCTGTGCAAACCAGCCTTAGGCTTCTGAATGAAAAGTGCTATTTGACAAACTATAATAGTATTTAACTTGAATCTGTTATAGTTAGCAATAAAGTATTTTCTATCCAATATTTTTCTATGTAATCCAGCTAATTATTTTTTAGCATGTTATGTGCAATATACCAAAAACTCTGGTGTAGTTCACCATGCTTTCAGCCAAAGCTATAACTAATTAAAGTATGCATAAAATGCTTTATTTATTTTCAAATTCAATGGCTTGTGTGTGTGTGTTTTTTTTTGTGTGTGTGTGTTTAATGATGCAGGCTGAGAGTGCTCTGAAAAACAAACCTGATTATGAACGGGGAAACCAGAAGTATCGATCTATGGCTCGGGGAATGATGTCTGTAAGTCCAATCAGTGGGTCATGTTGGTCAGGTCTACAATTCCTCCAGGACGCAGCATAAAGATTTTACTAATTCCCCTGGTGCTTCATTGTCAATTTATATTATGTCAGACAGACAGACAGGTTGTTGTACATGTCTTGTATATTTCCCCAATACCATGCTTGAAGTCACGCTCTCCCTTTGTGAAGCAAGTTTAAGAGCTTTAAACTAACACATGCTATTTTTAATTAGTTTTTAGATTAGGCAATTATGTACTCCAATCATTTCCTTTTGCAGAATCATGTTTTGTTACAAATCTAATCCTTTTAGAATTTTGCAGATAGTTAATGAGTGTGGTGGGAAAAAAATTCATGCTAAAATTATAGGCATAATAAAATAATGATGCTGCCATTTAAAGAGAATGAGGTAACATTGTCATCCTCTTTGCATGTATAGGCTCTCAAATCTTTAGTGTTTATGTTGTTTGCTTCCAAAGGTTTTGCTGGTAACTTTCTCACTCTGCAAGAAATTTTTGTCAGCCATCTTGTCTTAGTCCTAATTATTTTGTGGCCTTGCTTCAGGAGCGCTGGTCAGACTGAACAATTTGCATGAATCAATTATCTCAAACCCTTTCCTAATTATGATGTCTTGCAGCGGGCTATTTTGAAGACTTTCATCAAGATCTCATTTAGTTAATCTTCCCTCAAAGTTTAGTTTAACTGTTTTTTTTATCTTCACACATTTTCAACATCACCAAAATTCTCTGTGCTTAGGTGTTCAGACTACAAAAGTAAATTACAGATAAAATCAGAATAATACATCATACAGTAAAAACACTTCTGTTTTTACTGTGCTCTCCATTAGTCAGTGGCTTTTTAATTATGGCCTCCCACCACACTGACTTTCTCTTGCATTTATCTACAATAACCTCTTGATTGCTTTTCTATGTCGCCACAGTTAAATTAAACAACCATTCTTTGTCTACTTTATTGCATTTTATCTTAGTTTTGTTTAAAGATATAGCATCAAGACAAGCCCACCGAGTCCTCACCGACTATTCACACCAGTTCCATGATATCCCGCTTTCTCATCCTCTCCTAACCCATTATTAGCATTTTAAAGTCCAGTTAGCCTACAAACCCGCACGTCTTTGGGATTTGGGAAAAAAACGGGAGCACGCAGAGGATCCCTGTGTGGTCACAGGGAGAATGTACAAACTCCACATAGACAGTGCCCGAGGTCAGGATTGAACCCTGGTCTCTGGGGCTGTGAGACAGCAGCTCTATCAGCTGCCTCCCTGTGCTACCCTTAAACTGTATTGTTACTGTCCCACCGTTTCCCGAATGGAAGCAAACGCTCTGAATTTTGATGCCTCTGACTATGTATCCTGATTCCAAATCTAGAAAATTAGCAGAATTTGTTTCTTTACCATATTTATAGTATAGTATATATGTGATGATGAAATGTTAACCCACTGTTTCCTTATTAGACAATGCTATATCGGTCTTGGAGATATAAGGAACTACATATAGATGCTGGAATCTTGAGCAAAACGCACCATGCTGGAGTATCTCAACGGGTCAGGCAGCATCGGTGGAGGGAATGGACTGGCGACGTTTTGGCGACCCTCCCGACTGAGTCTGAAGAAGAGACCTGACTTGAAACGTCGTCTATCTATTCCCTCCACAGATGCTGCCTGACTCACTGGGTTACTCCAACACTGTGTGCTTTGCCATACAGGACTTCCTAACTTTGTGATTTGTATTTTCTCAACACCACAGAATTTGACAAACATTAAAAATCTATACAACGATAAAATCTGAAAATATAGATGTATAACTTTCATCATCTTGCCTTTAATGTTAAATATCTTTGAAAAGACTGGTAAAATTCATCTCTATTCCATTGGTGAAGGGTTTCACAGCAGCTGGGGAGGGAACTGTTTCAAGGCAGCACAGTGGCACAACGGTAGAGTTGCCACCTTACAATGCCAGAGACCAGGGTTCGATCCTGACTAAGGGGGTTGTCTGTGCGGAGTTTGCACGTTCTCCCTGTCATAGCGTTAGATTTTCTTAGGGTGCTCCGGTTTCTTCACTCATCTCAAAGATGTGTAGGTTCGTAGGTTAATTGTTTCTGTAAAATGCCCCTCTGTGTAGGATGCAAAAGTGGGATAACATAGAACAGGTGTTCGGGTCATCGATGGTCGGTATTGACCCGGTGTGCCGAAGGATCTGTATCTCTAAACTAAAAAGATGAAAATCCCGATATCCGAGTAGCTCGCTCCTGAGGAATGACCTTTCGAATGAACCACCAGTATAATATTTTGTCAGCTTTCAATCTTTCAGCATCTCCTGTTTAGGAATACATACAACAAAACTTTAATTTCCTGGTCTTTTAACTGCTGAATGCTGTTCTGATGATATGCTTTGTCTGTTTTAAGAGCAGTATTTTTTTTCATAACTGCCAGTCGCCCTCGTGGTGATACGAGCAATGAATCAAACCCAAGTTTAATCTTCAGAGAAGAATGAGAATTCAGTCACCAGTCAGCGATAGATTTTTATTTATATTTTTGTACATTTGAATTCCATATTTCTATACCCATTAGAAGAAGGGATGGTGTTCATGTGTTGGTGCTACTACAATTAAGTGGATGCACAACTGCACATGCAGTTTTCATAAATGCATATTTGGGAATTTACAAGTAAATAGAGAAGCGCTAGACTAAGTGGGACCCGTTGGGTCCCAGCATCACACGGGAGGGCTGGTCACCAACGCAATATTCCACCTCTCCACCAATTCCAATACTGCTCGCTAGTGGGGTGGGGGGGGCTGTCTGATGCGCTAGTATGGGTGTTGCGGGCCGAAGGTACTGGTTTCCAGAGGGCTAGTATAGATATTGTGCGATATTGTGGGCCGTATGGATGCTTGGGCAGG
Source organism: Leucoraja erinaceus (assembly GCF_028641065.1). NCBI lineage: Eukaryota > Metazoa > Chordata > Chondrichthyes > Rajiformes > Rajidae > Leucoraja > Leucoraja erinaceus. The sequence continues at coordinate 9,825,259 of NC_073408.1, forward strand.
CATCCAACGGTTGCAACGATTTTAAAAAGCCAAGCCAAGGCAAACAATTGGGCTGCAGACACCCGACAACCAAAATTCATTTTGTGAACACAAACTTTTAAAAAAAGGCTGCAGCCACTTTACAGCCGCATCGAGGGGACTCACCATGGAGTAGACGTGCGTTCAGTGTTATTCGCAGCTCAGAGAGCCGTGACCCTCTCGCTTCCTGGGTCTGGCAGAGACTGAGTGAGGCACGACACTTCCTGGTTTTATAGTTCCTCCCCCTGCCGCCAGCGGAGGCAGCAGAGAGAATGGGGAATTTTGTAAAAACATTAATATCTCTCATTTTTCATCGACGGAAAAATCCTCCGCACTCATACGGTGGAGGGGGACTCTGAGCGAGGTGGCCAAAAATGACGGCCGTAGGTGGTGGCGTTTTCTCGGAAATCGCAGCACAGTCGGCCAAAAGCGGTCAAGATCAGAGATTTAGTAATATAGATGTGGCATTTAATTTGTCTGAGTACCAGCTGATTTACTAGTAGCACCTTATGTCCAAAACTCTTCATGCATATATATTAGTGTAAAATCCTTAGTTTCTTGATAATATTCAACTTGGAAATATTTTTAGTTTATTTTATTCAGCTTTAAAATTCTTCTGACTACCCGCATTTTAACGTAACCATGTTAATCCTTTAATCTGCCTAATCGTAGAATGAGTTTTGAACATAAAGTGAACAATACCTGATTGTACTTAATTATTCACAGGAAATTATCTGTTTATCCTTAAATCTAACTGCAAATGTATATTTGAAGTGAAATACACGTCCTCCTGTGATGTAAGGCTGTGGTACTTGTATCGCACGGGGAGGGAAAACGAGCATCACTTGTGCAGCAGGTAGTGCTTCGCATCTCCAGCAACCCAGGTTCGATCCCGACTTCTGGTGCTGTGTGGAGTTACCACGTTCTCCTTGTAACCTCACCAATTTCTGTAATTTCCTCCCAAATCCCAAAGACATTTTGGTTGATAATATAATTGACTATATTCACCGATTGCCGGAAGGACGATTGGAGATTCGTGAGAGTTGTGTTGAGTAGGTTCCAGGGAAGGAAGTGAGGACTGCGTTTCATGGCATTGCTGTGAAGACTGGCACAGACTTGATGGGCCAAATAACCATTTCAAGAACACATGAGATGCAAAAAAAACATTGAATGCCGCAAAAAGGCTGCTTTTTCTCCGACCCTAAGTCTATATACCATGAGGTTTACTTTTACCAGTCAATGCCACTTGAAAATTTCAACAGTGTTGCTGCTTCTAGACATTTCTGGGTTAATAAAGAGAGGATAGATCCACGGGCAGCATGCCAACAGCACAGATGAAACCAGCCTTCAACAAATTTAGCTTGAATTCAGTCATTTTAATTACAGCCCCTTTCACATTTACCAATTAAGTCAAGATTTGCAGCTCTGCTCGGGAAATGAATTGTATAGCACCTGCTATTCTGATTCATTTTAAGTTTTCAACATTACTTTAAAACTAGAATCTCCTATTTTTGTTGAGAAAAATATTGCACCTTCCCCATTCCTGGCGGAAGTATTTAAATGCTGTGTGGCTGTGTTTTACATTAATTGCATTAGGATAGAAACATAGAAAATAGGCGCAGGAGTTGGCCATTCGGCCCTTCGAGCCTGCACCGCCATTTGATATGATCATGGCTGATCATCCAACTCAGTATCCCATACCTGCCTTCTCTCCATACCCCCTGATCCCTTTAGCCACAAGGGCCACATCTAACTCCCTCTTAAATATAGCCAATGAACTGGCCTCAACTACCTTCTATGGCAGAGAATTCCACAGATTCACCACTCTCTGTGTAAAAATTGATTTTTACACAGAGAGTGGTGACTCATCTCGGTCCTAAAAGTCTTCCCTCGTATCCTTAAACTGTGACCCCTAGTTCTGGACTTCCCCAACATCTGGAATAATCTTCCTGCATCTAGCCTGTCCAACCCCTTAAGAATTTTGTAAGTTTCTATAAGATCCCCCCTCAGTCTTCTGAATTCCAACGTGTACAAGCCGAGTCTATCCAGTCTTTCCTCATATGAAAGCCCTGCCATCCCAGGAATCAGTCTGGTGAACCTTCTCTGTACTCCCTCTATGGCAAGAATGTCTTTCCTCAGATTAGGAGACCAAAACTGTACTCAATACTCCAGGTGTGGTCTCACCAAGACCCTGTACGACTGCAGTAGAACCTCCCTGCTCTTATACTCAAAATGATATTGGATGCCTTTTGCAGAGTGAAACTTGACCTCAGATCTTCATCACATATTGAGCTTAAAGGTAGACACAAAATGCTGGAGTAACTCAGCAGGTCAGGCAGCATTGGATTTGAACCCTTTTTCAGCATGATCTCCCATGTTTTCCAGGGATGTTACCTGAACTGCTGAGTTACACCGGCATTTTGTGTGCATCTTTGGCATAACCAGGATCTGAAGTTCCTTGTTATCACATACAAAGCTCATCCTTGTACATGGCTACTGAAACCTGGAAGCTACTGTGCTGAAGGGAACAAGAATAGACAAGCTATGCAATGCTTTGGAATGTGTTCTAATTTAATTGCTCGATTTGAAATTAGAAGGAAAAAAAACGACTAATTTCAGCAATTCCCCAAGGCAAAAGTGTGACAAAATATGCTTAGTATTATGTATTTTTCATTAGATTCTGCCCCAATGTGGAACATATTTGCCTCCCTGACCCTAATTATCATGCCAGTTGAAATGTTAGCTTCAACGTCTGATGAGCATGATTGGAGTTGGGAGAAAAACGCTGACGAGCAAACTATAGTTAATTAGGAATGAACACAGAAAATACTGGTCAGGAAACATGACGGGTAAGAGAAACCGTTAACATTTCAAGTCCAGGACACTTCATCAGAACTGGAACGGAGGAAAAAATCAAGTTGTCCATGGCAAGGAAGAGGAGGGATCGATTGTAAGACGAGGAGAATATCTCTGAAGGAATAACACCAAATGAATTCAAGTGGCATTTAGAAGAACATTATGCCTCTCTGATCGACTCAAAGCTGGAGAAACTCAGCGGCACAGGCAGCATCTCTGAACGTCACCCATTCCTTCTATTCAGAGATGCTGCCAGAGTTACTACAGCTTTTTATGTCTATCTTCGGTTTAAACCAGCATATGCAGTTCCTTCCTACACGTTATGCCTCTTTGATTGTGTTGTGAGGGGTTGGGAGATTGCAACCTTCACATGGTCCGCCTTGTTATGACGAATGCAATCAACCCGGCATGCACAATCAATTAAGATCAAATAGAACATGTTGTCCTACAACTTTAGGCTGTGCACGCCATACGCAAGAAGAAGAAGATTGGGTTGTGTTGCTAAAAGCTAGGCAGTGGGACATGCCCATCAGGACTGAAGGTCTGTGTCCAATGTTTCTCAGAAAAAGGTGCTGGGGCCCATCGCTGTTTGTTGTTTATATCAATGATTTGCATGAGAATGTGCAAGACCTGATTAGTAAATTTGTAAAGAGTAAATTGGAAGCAGCTGTTTATTGGGCAATTCCAAATCAGACATGTGGGAGTCATTTAAAGACTAGTTGAGCAGAGTTCTGGACCAACATGTTCCAGTCAGGAGGGATAAGGACGGCAAGGTAAGAGGATGACCAGAGAGGTTGTACATTTGGTCAAAAGAGGGAAAAAAGAACCATACTCAAGGTTTATGAATATGAAATCAGACAAAGCCTTTGGGGAATATAAATGGGATATGTATAGCTGGGGGGAAAAAATCACAGGTTCCTCATCAAACTTAATTAGTTTCAATTTAGATGCATTTGTTTCCTACTTTTGCCAGGTACATCTTTTATTTGGGTTTTATTTCAGAACTGTTAACCATTTCAAAACTGACTTCCACCTGCTCTCCGACTGTGCAAGAGCTGAATGGGGTGAAATGTTTAACTTCCTCTCAAGTTACTGAGATGAACATCTCAACGCTGATGCTCACCATCTCATTCTGTGACCGTGCATTGAATCTTCTTCCTGTGTGCTGGCCTACTGATTAGAGCATTGTGATATTGAATGGAATAAGAAGAAACATTAAAGATACTCTGTATTTGTCACCAATTCAAGTTGAAATGGAATTCGACAATGAGCCAAGTGATTTCATTTCTGTGGTGTGATAAAGCCTCATGGTTTTGGTGTCCGTGAAACGCGAGTGACCACCTTTCTGTTCATTGTTGGCGTCGGCAAGTTACTGTTTTTTATTCTTTTACTATTTAGTGCACTCCCGAGTTCTTATTCTATTCATTTGAAATGTGAATATGGTTGACCATACTGACATTTACTGTCCTCTCCTGACATTAGTAATGTGTGTTTGGACATGGTGTAACATGGGATTTAAATATTGATGCTTCATTTTATTTATTAGTTTCAATAATTTTCAAAGTCAGAACTCTATTGCAAGATCTAATTGGTTTCATAATTGTATACGTGCTTCATTTCCAATAAATTCATACCTACAGCTACAATGAATTGGACTCTTTCTCCGTATATCCTTTATAGTTACATAGAAACATAGACAATAGGTGCAGGAGGAGGCCATTTGGCCCTTCGAACCACCATTCACATTCATTGTGATTATGGCTGATCATCTCCAAACAATAACCAGTGCCTGCCTTCTCCCCATATCCCTTGATTCCACCAGCCCCTAGGTCTCTATCTAACTCTCCTAAATCCATCCAGTGATTTGGCCTCCACTGCACTTACACAGCTATTTTTGGTAGCACATTTTTTGTGACTTTCCTAGCTTTTTCACAATGTAATTTAAACTGTCCCAGCTTGTTGTTGAACATGGGGTGGTGCGGTGAACCCATGTGTAAATGCAGGGCAGCACCCATTCCCTCCTGCCTGTGGTTGGCCCATATCCATTTAAGCCTGTCCTATCCATGAAACTGTCTAAATGTTTCTTCAGCGTTGTGTTACTACCTGCCTCAGCTAACTTCTCCAGCAGCTCATTCCATACACCCACCACACTTTTTGTGTGGAAAAATTTACCCCTCGGGTTCCTATTAAATCTTTGTCCTCTGGTTCTCGATTTCCCTACTCTGGGCAAGAGACTCTGTGTGTCTACCCCAATCTACTCCTCTCATGATTTTGTATACCTCTATAAAATCGCCCCTCGTACTCCTTCGCTCCAAAGAATAGAGTCCTAGCCTGCTCAACCTCTGCCAAGAGCTCAGTTTTGTGTGTTGTTTGAGTCTATGTACCTGTGATGCTGCTGCAAGCAAGATTCCCATTGTACCTGTACCTCTGTGTGCTTGTGCATGTGACAATAGACAAACTCAACGACATGTGTATGATTGGGTGCGCAAGCCTTTCAGTTTATCTGATGGTGACACAGACACGTTTTAAAATGTGATTATAAAGTGAAAATTGTCAGTGACACTGCAAATTTGTCTGCAGAATATGATGTTATTCAGTAAATGCAAGTGAGTCATCCTTCTAACTGAAGTGACTTCTGAAAAAGAGAGATGATATTAATGAACTTCCAAAGCCATGGAAAGTGAAAGTGATGAGTTGAAGTTACAAGAGCAATTCAATCCGAAAATGCCAGAAGTCCATGTGATTGCTACCTCTTCAGCTAGAGTGTAGATATCAGGCAATGCATGTTGGAAGACCAGCCTTGCCATTGCAGTCTTGGTTAGGTCTTTCTCATCCCACCTGTTACATCAAGTTTGTTTGTGCTTTTATTGAGCAAATTAAAATGGTTATTGAACAGATTCACCCATCTTGTGCCAACGTTTGTGTTTCTCATGGTGATAGTGTTAGAAATGTCAAAGAATTTAATCCAATACAACGACATTCCATCGTTTTCGGGTGGTTGAGAAGAATATTCTAATGCAGAATCTGAAACCCATGGCTAGCATCGATGGGAGTTGCTGTTTAAGATGTAACGGAAGCTGTCCTTCATACACGTGTCAATTCAAAGTAGCAAAGTGTTTTCACAGAATGATCAGGACAGAAACGGGCCCTTCAGCCCACTTCATCCAATACTGGCCACAATGCCAAACTACACTAATATCAATTACCTGCGTTAGGCCCCCATCCCTTTACTCCTTTGCTATTGAAATGTCTTTTAAATGTTATATCTGCCTCTACCACATCCAGGGTTAACTCATTGAAGATAGCTGTGTGAATTAATTATTGGAAAACAAGCACTTGCTCACAGCATGTATCCAGAGTCAAGGTAGTTAACCAAACCAATTCCAGTGGTGTGAGTTTCTCATAGAGGGCAGATATTCAGTGCCAAAAGCCACAGGGGGACAGTTTACACAGTACTGAAGCTAATGTGACCAATGGGCAATTGAGAATTGGGCTTGCGCATTCAGAATTAAACCTGGAGGCAATGGCAGAAAGCATAACACCTTGAAGATGAAGTGTGGTTAATTAGTCAGTACATCAAGATGGCAGCAAGTTTATTTTTCTCAATTATGCAAAATGACACAAGACTAAGTCAATTCCAGCAAAGAGTAGAGTGAACCTGAAAACGTGATCATTGGAAGCATTGCAGACTTCAGAAATATTTAGTGAGTCACAACAGTCGGTAGATAGACCTCTCAGTGGTTTGAGCTGATTATATTAATTGAGCAACGCTGGACAAAAGCATCTTAGGAAATTGAAGGAGACTAGGATTCAGCGTGAAGTTTTAATGTCAAAATGGGGAGGCATGCTGGCGTAAGCGGTAGAGATGTTGCCTTACAACGCCAAAGACACAGGTTCGATGCTGACCAAGGGTGCTGTCTGTATGGAGTTTTACATTCGCCCGTGACCTGCATGAGTTTTCTTTGGGATCTCCAGCTTCCAAACTCCAAAGACCAACAGGTTTGTAGGCTAATTGGCTTGGTGTAAATGTAAATAGTTACTCGCGTGTAGGATGGTGTTAGTATGCAGGGATCGCTAGCAGACGTGGTCTCGGGCCGAAGGGCCTGTTTCCACCCTGTATCTCTAAACTAAACTGTTGAGAGAGTATTCAAAATGTCCAAGGATACTAACACTGCTATTGCAGATATTAATGCCGTGTCGATTTTAAGAATGGTCCAAAACCAGTTTGGAGTGTAAGGGTTACCCCTCCGCAGATACGCTGAAGAATTACATGAAGGAAGAGTGACTTGGGCACAAAATACTGGAGTAACTCAGCGGGACAGGCAGCATTTCTGGAGAGAAGGAATAGGTGACGTTTCGGGTCGAGACCCTTCTTCAGAGCCGAACGTCACCCATACCTTCTCTCCAGAGATGCTGCCTGTCCCTCTGAATTACTCCAGCATTTTGTGTCTATATTCGGTTTAAACCAGCATCTGCAGTTCCTTCGTTCCTCTAAGCCACAAGAGTTCTAGTCAGATACTAGAGGGCATCGTCTTGTCACAGAGGGAAGGTTTATAGTCGTGCTGTGTAGAAACAGGCCCTTTGGTCCAACTTGCCCATGCCAAAGTTTATGGGATTCGTAAAGCAAGTGTTTTTACACAGAGGGATGGATCGTAAGAACACACTTTCGGGGAAGGTGATGGAAGCATATATAATAGCAACATTTAAGAGGCATTTCGACAGGCACTTGCAAAGTGGCATTACAGTCAGCACAGATATTGTGGGCTGAAGAGCCTACTGCTGTACTGTTCTATGCACTACAACTCAATACGGTGATCAGGCAACACCAATTGCAACTGTGTCAGAAATAGGCAAGACCATTCGACAATGTGAAGTTTACAAGATGACGATGAGCCAAACATTGAAGAGCAGTAACTATCATTTATTTTACAGAATCCATTTGCAGAGTTCGCAGAAGCAAAAGTTTTCAAATTTAATCCATCACATGCGTGGGCTCAGCTGAATATGGATATGGAAAGTCGACGTAGTTTGATAAGTAATACACAAGTCTTTATTCATACACAAAGCTACCTCATGGGATGAAATCACCACTGAAGATATTTCAGGATGTCACAAGATATGGCTCATTGTCTAATCAATCAACATGATGCACTAATAACCACATGTGCCACAGAAAATGTTCAGTTCTGAGAAGTGTTCAGGCTGTGACAGAAAAACAATGTAAAATCCAAAAGAAGGATAATGCAGAAAGTGATTATGTATTCTGGGCGAACAGTAGATGCAAACGGATTGCAACCATGCAAAATAAAAACACTGGCAGTGATTGTGAAGGCAAAGAAATGTGAATGCACTGTTGGTAATCTGAGCCTTAGTACAGTCACAATACTGGATGTTACAACTGTATTGACATATGGTATACATGCAGAAACCATTGGAAAACCTCAGAAGGTCAGGCAGCATCTGTGGAAAAAATAAATGAGGTTAATGTCTAAAAACCTTCTTCAGTAAAAGGAAAGTGAGAAAACAATGTTGCTTTCTGTAAAGGAGAAGGTAGGAGATGGGTAGGAAGGAACTGCAGATACTGGTTTAAACAGAAGATGGACACAAAAAGCTGGAGTAGTTCAGTGGGGCAGGCAGCATCTCTGTAGAGAAGGAATGGATGATGTTTCGGGTCAAGACCGTTTCTTCAGGTAGGGCATGGAATGGGCAGAACGAAGGGATAGCTCTGATGGGGTGAGACTATTTGGGTTAATGTGGCAGAAGGTGTTCGGAATTGTGCAGGAGTCATCAAATTAGGTTGTAGGCATTAATTCAAATAAGAACCAGTGTTTAGAATAGTTGTTCTAATGTACTTTACAAGCAGTAATCAATTTAGAATCCAAAGGCCAGCTTTGTAACAGACAATACTGGGTCTCTAAGGCAGCAACTCTACCGCTGCGCCACCGTGACTGCACTAGAGTTGCCGCCTTTGCTGCGCCAGAGACCTGGGTTTGATCCCGACTAAGGGTGCTGTTTGTACATTCTCCCCGTGACCTGCGTGGGTTTTCTACGAGATCTTGGGTTTCCTCCTCCACTCCAAAAACATCCAGGTTTGTAGGTCAATTGGCTTGGTAAATGTGAAAATTGGTCCTAGTGGGTGTAGGATAGTGTTAATGTGCGGGGATCGCTGGTCAGCATGGGCCGAAGGGCCTGTTTCCGCCCTGTATCTCTAAGATAAACTAAAGTTAAGCTAAACTAAATCAGAGCTGCCGTCAATGACGCGGGGAGAGGTGGAGCCCACAATGGTGCATTGCTGGCTGTGGAAGAGGTGATTACGGAGGGATATGAACAGTGAAACTAGAAAGATGACTAGGGTGGGGGAGGGACGGAGAGAGAGGGAATGCAAGGGTTACTTGAAATTAGAGAAATCAATATTCATACCACCATTCAAAACACCATCTGTCTGTTTCTTCCATCGATGTTGCCTGCTTGACCCACTGATTTCCTCCAGCAGTTTTTATTTGCAGAAGCTCTCATTACTTTTTAACATGTTTCCTGTTCTGCACTGAAAGACTTGTAAGTTACTGAAAGAGACAACTTTTCTAGCCAGTAAGGATGCACTGGCCCAGATAATAAATTCCTGTGATTCTAAGAATATTCCGTGTAGTCAGTTCACCTTTCCATTGTAATTTGAATCCTGTCTGATCGAGCTATGGTTTTAATGAAGTCTGGATTTCTGTAATTTCTAGTTGGATCTATATTGGGTGTCGCAGGGAAGGTCATTGTAGTGTAAGTGCGGCTTACTAGCGCCAATGACATGCTCATCACTTTGAGATCAGACTATGCAGAAATTGGCCAGATCGCATTTATTGTTTGATTTTGTTCTAAAGACACAGCTGCACAATTAGCTAAATTATTAGCTTGAAGTCAATCTTATAGGTCCATTGGGAAAGCATAGTCCGTGTGCAGTTGCGCCCGTTGTATGAGGGTTTCAACACTGTCCGTATTGTTGGTTCAATGGCACTTTATGGTCATATATACCTAGGTACAGTGAAATTATTTACTTTCCCCCATACAGTTCGGGGAAACCTTTGCTATACATAGGCACAACATACTTGGGGCAAGAGTGTAGGGACAGTAGGTTACACTGAGATAGCATCTGTATCACCATGTTTCTGCCACCATTTTGTATGATTCGAGTCCAAAGCTGTTAAAAAAAATATAGGGTCTTAACTTGGCCATAAAGGCCTATTGTCCTGGTGGTGGCACTGGGTCAGAGTTGTGGGGGTCAGCCTGGCCAGGCGATGTTGTTGACTCCTAATCTAAGTTACATATTGGCCAATATTTGACTTGCTTGAGATTAAATGCAGGTTGTCTTTGTGATTAGGGAAAACTTGGGAGATGACTTAAAAAAAAAAAAAAAAAAGTTTACTTGGCTCTCCAGATTCAAAATGGAAGCAGACACTTTGGACTTTTTTGAATTACAAAGTGCTGGAGAATTCCTGCGGATCAGGCAGCATCTGTGGAGAGAATGAACATATAATGAGTAGGAAGGAACTGCTGATGCTGGTTTAATCCTAAAATAGACACAAAAAGCTGGAGTAACTCAGCGGTTCAGGCAGCATCTCTGGAGAGAAGGAATGGGTGACGGTTCAGGTCGACACCCTTCTTCAGACAATGATTCGGGTTGAGACCCTATCTTAGGACGGGCACACATCTAATCTGGTACACATTGCCTGAGTGGGTGGTGGAGGCAGAAACTCTTGAATCACTAAGGCATGGATGGCTATGAATCAAGTGCTAGTAAATGGAATTGGTGTGGACAAGTACCTAATGATCAGCACATATACAATGGACTGAAGGGCCTTTGCTGTGTGAGGCTGACCCGATGATTCGATGACAAAAAAAATTTCTACAATGTGTAAAGAAATTCTTAAAAGGATGAGAGAGACAAAAAGCTGAAGTAACAGCGGAATAGGCAGCATCTCTGGAGAGATGGCACGGGTGACTTTTCAGGTTGAGATCATTCTTCTGGTTTAGGAAAAAGGGAAACGAGAGATTTGGACGTTTATGTGGAAAGATGAGGAACAATGAATGAAAGATGTGCAAAAAAAGTGATGATGATAAAGCAAACGGGCCATTTTTAGCTGTTTGTTGGGTGAAAATGTAAAAGGATGGACAGATGAAAGCAATGGACTGTATAACAAACGCACAATCGATGAAATGTTGATTGAACAAGGTTGTGTTAAATGGGAACATGGAGTTATCACACCCAGTGTGTTGAGAAGACAAGTTCAAGAAGAGCTTTGCATTGATTATTCAAGCCGTGTGAGTGAAGGCAATTGCTTGAAGTATATTCGTCTGCACTAGATAAATGCTTCAAAGAGCAGGGCAGATAAGTGTACTATCTGTCAATATTGCAATACAAACTAACTAAAACGCCTTTTACCGAGTTGGAAATGGCTAATCGGACCTTTCCAAAGATTTTTCCATTGATTATTACAAGAATAGGATTGAAAATTACTTAGAACTCAATAACAATTGCTTGAAACGTATGTCGGGTTCTGAACTGAGTGCACGATCGCACAATTGAGAACATTTTCTGGTATCGTGGTTTAACAGAAGAACTAGTCCCAGATAATAATCCTCAGTTTTGTTCATTGTTATCAGAAGGTTTCTCCCCATATCCCTTGATTCCATTAGCCCAAAGAGCTATATCAAACATTCTCTTGAAAACATCCAGTGAATTGGCCTCCGCTGCCTTTCGTGACAGAGAATTCTACAGATTCACAACTCTTTGGGTGAAAATATTTTTCCTCATCTCAGTCCTAAATAGCTTTCCCCTTATTCTTGAACAGTGACACCTGGTTCTGGACTCCCCCAACATCAGGAACATTTTTCCTGCAAAAATCAAATGCCTTATTTTTAAATAGGATTATTACACTTGCAAGAGAGATTGTGCAATGCCATCTGTAGAGGGGAAGCCAGGAGTACTATTTACTTAACTGTATCTCGTATCCTGAATACATTGTACACAGGAACAGGTGTTTTGAATAAATTTGGCTCCAGCCAATGTATTGGAGAGAATTTACCTGGCTGTACATTCTGCCAATTTGCCTTTTTGGTGTATCAGTAATCTGTGCTATTCTGCCATCATGCCTATTTTCTCCACACATCTGAATTCTCTGTAACCATGTCAAACTTTCTATCGAAGGTGCGGGCTTTAAATTTCCATCTGTATCAAATTAATTGCCACCAGTTAAACAGAATGCTGGTAAATCAAAGAACAGGAAGCCATTATTGAATTGTGCTGCAACTTTTCTTTCAGTCAGTTTCCTTATAGGCTTCTGGAACACCTTTGGCAAACATAAGGCTGAGAGAAACAGCTGTTAAGTCAGCCTGCAGTAGTTACACAGTGTGGCCTTTGCATACGGGTGTATTTGGATGATCTGTCACAACGCAATTTGCAGATGGCATGAATTCGCGTGCTGAGTTTGCAATGCTGTTTTTTTCTATCCATTAGGGAAATATATTCAAATATTTCACGGGTGCTTTCGTCTTCTTGCGCCTGGCGGCACAGCCTAAAGTTGTAGGACAACTTGTTCTATTTGATTGTGCACGCCAGGTTGATTGCACTCGTCGAAACAGGGCGGACCACGTGAAGGTTGCAATCTCCCACCCCAACGGATGCCTTGTTTGTTCAGCTTCCAGTGGCTGAAGAACTCGTGGACATGCTAGATTTAAATGCCATCAGGTTGACTGAAAGAATCTCCAAATCTCTCATTGTTTGGAGATGGAGAATGGAAACAGGCCCTCCAGCCCACCGACCCACCCAAACCACACTGACCATCACCCATTTGCACTAGTTCCATGTTATCCCACTTTCTCGTCCACTCCCCATACAATAAGGGCAAAGTACAGAGGCCATTTAACCTACGAACCTGCACGTCTTTGAGATGTGGGAGAAAAATGTTTGGGATAGCACCCAGTGTCTGATGCTGTGAGGTTTAAGCTCTACAGTGCACACGCCTCCCATGTGTATAAGCGCATGCAGAGGTGAGGCAGGAGTCGGCAAAGAGTAAGGAATGATTTGGTTGAATGGAAGTTTAACACTGAAACCATTCTGCACAGTGTTAACCAGTCTCTCTCCCCCCCCCCACTATCCGCCCCTCATTGCTGATCCTGCTCTATGAATGATAGGGAAATATTCTGTAGGTACCAGAATATTGTGGTTGCCCAGCATTTGATCACTCCTCCTTCCAAGCAGCAAGTGTAGAGGCATGTGGAAATCGCATGGTGACAATTTGACATGTTCTAGTACTTGATTCTTTGAAGATCTGATTGTAAAGATGGCCAATGTTTTTGTGTATTGACCAGCTTGAGTTAGTGGGGTTTTTTTAACTCTTGATACAGAATCAGATGTTTTTATCAACAGGGTTTATATTAGCCACCCTTCACTAGCTCTAGTTTCATTGCCCCTCGACTCTACCCGGCCAACTGAGCTCCTCCTCAAGATCCACAGGCAGGAGTGTTTGACACACCCATTGCTTCATTGTACTCTTACCCCACTTCCTACCTGGATTCTATTCTATTCTTCCCTTCTGCAGCATTCCACTTGTATCTATGATATGTCTGATGCCTCCTTTTTGACAGTTTCCATCTACCAACTAACACATCATTACTAAGGGAGTCCTATATCTCTACATCTCTGCACATTGTCAAAGACTTTAGGACCCTTAATGTCGAGTCAGTCACACAGCATGGAAACGGGCCTTTGGGCCCAACTAGCCCATGTCAACCAAGATGCCCCATCTAGGTTAGTCTCACCTGCCTGTGTTTAGCCCATATCTTTCTAAACCTTTCCCATCTATGTACCTGGCCAAATATATTTTACACTTTGCTATAGTACCTGCCTCAATAACCTCCTCTGGCAGTTCGCTCCACATATCCACCACTCTCTGTGTAGAAAGAAATTGCCCCTGAGGTTCGTATTAAATCTTTCCCCTCTCAATTTGACCTATGTCTGTGGTTCTCTGGTTCTTTATTCCTCTGCTCTTGTTGAAAGACTCTATGCATTCACCCTATCTATTCCCATGATCTTGTACACCTCTATAAGATCATCAGTCTCCTGTATTCCAAGGAGTAAAGTCCTAGCCAGCCCTATGGCTAGAGCTCAGACCAAGTCCTGGAAACAACCATCAGAAATCTTCTCCGCACACTTTCCAGTTTAAGGCCATCCTTATATCAGGGTGACCAAAACTGTATACAACACTAACTGCAGCCTCTCCAACAACATAACATCCCAACGTCTATACTCCACACCCTGACTGATGAAGGCCAATGTACCCAAAGCCACCTTGACCATTCTATCTGCTTGTGACACCATTATCAAGAAACTATGTATCTGAACTCCTAGATCCCTCTGATCTACAACACTCTCCAGGGCCCTGCCAATCACTCTGTAGGTTCTGTCCTGGTCTGGGTACCCAAGATGCGACACCTTGCACTTATCTGCATTAAACTCTTGTAACCATTCCTCCGCTCACTTGCCCAGCTACTTGAGGTCCTCCTGTAATTTTGGATGAACCCGTTGAGATACTCAGGCACTTTGTGCTACTCAGTAAACAGCTCTGTTTCACAGATCTCAGTGAATAAGTAAGCTTCAACCAGTGAAGAAGGTAAACTCAAACACTGCCCTAAGCTGTTACTACCTCCAGGAGTGTGACTCAAATCTTCTGTTGCGCCAAACACGAGGACAGAACTTGTGATAGAATGCAGATCTCTCGACACCAGTCCACACAACAGGCTGCGATGGTGCTTTGCTGCTGCAGACCATTAGCAAGTGGCAGTGGGTCAGGTAGGGAAGCTGTTGATGGCACTGGGTAAAGGTGTTGGGTGATAAATTACCCCTCTTGCTGCAGATGGCAATGCTGCCAATTCAGCTTATTTCCAAATCGGTTACACAAAGTGATTTAAGTGAGAAAAATATCATTCTGGTTCTCCAAGGGTTAACATGTTCTGTTTTGTTATCACACCATGTTGATCTTCTAATTGGATTTTATTTCTTTAAGTAGACTCCTGCTGAGAGCAGATCATAGATGTTACACAACTCCGACCAATGTTGAACACATGTTGTTAGCGGGGATTCTATAAACACAGTTAACAGTGTTAATGCAAATGTGCTTTTTTTTAAACCGTAAAGAAATACAATGCTCAATATGAGCCTTGCCACTGGGAAATAGTTTCAATTTAATAAGTGTTATTTTGTTGACTGCAGCTCGAGACCTGAGTTTCCACTTGATTATGAGTGGGTTTGTATTTAGCAATGTATAATTTTTTTTGTGCTCAATTTGCATTGGTGAGCACGTCCATATATAGATACAAATCTCCAAGGTTGCCGTGCTCTGAAAAAGGGTGAAGAGAGGAAGCATGATACAGCACATAGGGCTCACCACAATCGGCAAGTCAGGCAGCATCTCTGGAGAAAAGAAATCAGTGATGATTCAGGTTGGAACCCGTCTTCAGACTCAGTCACCTATTCCTTCTCTCCGGAGATGTTGCCTGACTTGCTGAGTTATGCAGCATTTTGTGTCTATCTTTTTTCTATACATGCACATGCTCTCTCAATGAATATACCTAGATGCAACTGAAAGCTGGCACATTTATTTCCCTGGACGGGTCCCAGCTTTCATGTCCTCATTTACTTGTGTTTTACCTGGCATTATCTTCCTTTATTGATCCTGACTCTTCCACCCCACGATTGTGCTTGCTGTTGTGGCAGGAACTCTATGGACAGGCATTGGTTTAGTTTAGTTTAGTTTACAGATACTGCGTGGAAACATGCCCTTCAGCCCACTGAGTCCGTGCCGACCAGCCATCATCACTACACTAATTCTATCCTACACACTAGGGACAATTTGCAGAAGCCAATTAACCTACCAACCAATGTGGAAGGAAAACCTGCACATCTTTCAATTTGGAAGGAAACCGGAACATCTGGAGAAAATGCACGCAGTCACAAGGGGAACGTACAAACTCCATCCAGAGAGCACCCATTGTTGGGATCGAACCCGAGTCTCTGGCACTGTAAGGCAGCAACTTTACCGCCGTCCTCCCCCCCCCCCCCAAAACCTAACCCTGTGTTGTTTAATACTGGGAGAAATTGGCTGGGAGCAAACTCACTCTATACATGCCAGACTTTGTCCTGGAATGTGTAAGAGTGATAGTCAAACAGCACAGACCATTTGGCCCAACTTGACCATGATGTCCAAGATGCCCCCTCTAAACTAGTCCCACTTGCCCACGTTTGGCCATTTATCCCTCTAAATCTTTCCCATCCGTGTAAGACTCCTGTATCTCTGCAAGTGCCCTTGAAATGCTGTTATTGTACCCGCCCCACCTGCAGCCTCTGGTGGCTTGTTCCAGATACCCACCATCCTCTGAGTGAAAATGTTGCTTCTTCTTGTCCCGATTAAATCCCCTCCAAGCTGGTTACCAAGCTCTCAGGTCTGGGTCTCTGCGCATCCCTCTGCAATTGGATCCTCAACTTCCTCATTCACAGACCACTATCTGGGACACATGACAACAAACTCTCTTGACTTGAGTTGACACACACAAATCTCTGCCCTCTGTTTTTTGATTCCCCTGCCCTGGGTAAAAGTCTCTATGCATTCGCCCTATCTATGCCTCTCAAGATATATATTGCCAAACCATACAGCCAGTTTTTTTTTTAAATTAAGTATACCCACCAGCTAACATGGTAAATTTGTGCACAGCAGGTTTTGCGTACAGCTATATAATAACGAGCAGATAATCTATTATAGTTGCTAGTGGGATACTTGTAATTTACCGCACTGTGGAGGAAAATACCTGCCACTCTCGAAAGGCGAGGTCTCATTTGTTCTGTCAGGTACATATAAATGGAAGGTTTTATTTCACCATGAAAACAGAACCTTGTGATTTAATTATTCTCGTAATTATAGTGCAAACAGTGGAATGTGAAAAGAAAGATGTTTGAATTGTTTGTAATTTTCCTGGGAAGCATTGCAAATTAATTCAAATTTGCATACAATTTTCTGTTCAAGGACATTTACCATTCTGCTTCTATTTTGCATTTCTTAATTGGAAATCTATTGCAAACAATGAGCGAACAAGGATACAGTCTAACAGCACATTATCAATATTGGATAACTACTGTCCTGAAGACCAAGTCCAATGCTCAGTTATTGATTGAACGTTGATCTGTAATATGCCAAACCACAAATTTAAAAATGACTTGGAAAACTATGGCATTAATTGCATCCATAATGGGATAGTGGCAGTGTTTTTTGAGTGATTATCAGTTTGGGTATTTTTGCATACAAAGCAACAATAGCGATTGTCGTGAGGGAAACAATGTGCAGGTTTGTGGCTGCAGAGATTGAAAATGAGGTAATTGTGGACATAGCGTCTAACATCTCTGAGGTAAATTGGTAGTGTGAAGTCGGGGTATGTTTGGAATACAAAATACACAGGCAGCCAGGGAATCAAGATCTACACTGTTAATAATCAGATTCCCATTCGCTATTGCATGCTCATTTTCAATGCAAATATTAATTTCCACAAACCAGTGCATTCAAGAGTCCAGTGCGTTTATTTGTCATAAGCACCAGATGTGATCCGGAACATTGAAATTCATACTTGCTGCAGCTTTACAGGCGGCACAGTGTTCGAGTTGCTGCCTTACCACACCAGAGACCCGGGTTTGATCCTGACTACGGGTGCTGTCTGTATGGAGTTTCTCCATGTGACCGCGTGGGTTTTCTCCGAGTGCTCCCAGTTTCCGCCCATATTCCAAAGACGTACAGGTTTGTAGGTTAATTGGCTTCAGTAAAATTTTAAATAGTCGCTGGTGTGTAGGATGGTGTTAGTGTACGCCGTACACGACCCAGGGACGCGAGCGGATCTGGGAACTGCAGCTCCTCCCGGGGGCACGCAGGCAACCTGGGTGCTACAGCCAGTCCCAGGGCAGGCGAGCAGACCTGGGAACTGCAGCCAGTCCCGAGGGACTGGAGAATTGCAGAAAACGAATTGAAAAACACGTGAAAAAACTAATGCGGAAAACGACACCAAATGTCACACTATGGCGATAGATGTGGCCCGCCATCCTCTCACAGACATGGGCCCTAGCACCTATGCAAAACAAGGTTGCCGACCCTTGATGTACAGGGTGTTTACTGATTGGCATGGACTCAGTGGGCCGAAAGGCCTGTTTCCATGCTGTATCTCTAAAGTAAAGTCTAAAGTCATAACCAACCTCTCAAATCACTTGATCAGAATTGGTGTGAGTCCCAGCAGTCGGTGATCATTGAGGTGTGTCTCCTTGCTCTTCTTGGGCACTTTTGAATGTTTTTTGAGAGCAGGTGGGGACCTCAGTCCATACTAGTGAGAGGTTGAAGATGGCTGCAAAAGTTGCAGCCAGTTGATCTGTGTGGGCTTTGAGAACGAGGCCAGGTACACCAACAGGCCTGATGCTTTGTGAAGGTTCACCATTATGAAGGATGTTGTCCTCGGAGACTGAAATCGCAGGGTTGGCAAGGGGTGTGGGAGCCTATGATGATACAGGATTGTCCTCCCTCCTGCAGCAAGCCTGGCATCGAGCTTGTCTGGGAGTGATAGGTCACTGACGCTTGTTTTCACCTTGTAGTATGTGAAGAAAAGCAAAGCCCTGCCACAGCTGCCGAACTTTCGTCTGAGCCTATGTATTGAAATGGGGCCTTATCTACAAAATGCCAAGGATGGTGGTACCTTGTGCAAAGCAACTAACCCTTTAACACTGGCGGATAGAGTAGTACGAGTTCAGGTTATGAATAATAATCTTCCAAAGCAGTAAAAACTCCAAAGTGATAGTCTATTTTTTGTATCATTTGAGCATGCATCATAAAACATGCATAGCATTGGATTCCACATATTGATTTTGTGAAGGGGGAAAACGTATCATTTACTTAAAAACATTTTGGAGTCTTGGTTACTCGTAGTTATTGAAAAGGATTTGGCTGCAATGGGATTCCAATATCGGGTCTTAAAGAGTTGGCCAAGCGACTGTCCACAGTTGAACATTAATCATTTCTGTTGCTTGGGAAGGCATTGCAGCATTTACTGTATCTCTCAATAAATCTCCATCAACAAAGATGTCAGGTGAAATTTGCATCCAAACAGTCATAAAGGCTCTGTGTTCTTCCCCTCCCCCACCCTGCCCTCACCTCTCCCATACACAAACAGATGGTGAATGTTTTAATGTTGTGAAGCTTTCTGGAGGTGCTGCATCTCCATTGAAAAGATTGATGGAACATTCAAATGAAATTTGTTAAAATGGTCTCCCATTAGTTATTGCTGAATACCCTAAATGTGTCTTGTTTTAAAAAAAAACCCCAGCCGGCAAGCGTGGTAAATAAAGGTACTGCAATGATGGGGGGGAGTGAATTCTCAAAGGCTAGCTTTGCTATCTTGTTGGCCTTCTGTGGACTAAGCCCTACGGTTTCAGGAGGAGAAGGTTTGACTTTGAAAGTTACTGTTTGATGAAATAGAGTAAGCAGTCAGTTCTCCAGCACCATCGTTCTTCATTTTGATGAGGATATGTGAAAGGACAGCAAGAATATTATGTTATGCAAATGCATTGAATTTCCAACATGCTCTGCAGTCTCGGCTGATCTATATTTCATGAGCTATTATCCCATGGAAGCAACACAAGAGAACATTGCAGCTGACCTGTAATGCTCTTGGCAATTATTCTAGTTTCAAAGAAACAACAAACATTGTTCTATCACCTTTCACTTTTGTTGAGTGCAATTTGTTTTGGACATTTTAATCAGCCAAGTTTAATACTTGGACAGAAAAGCTGGAGAAACTCAGCGGGTGCAGCAGCATCTATGGAGCGAAGGAAATAGGCAACGTTTCGGGCCGAAACCCTTCTTCAGACTATTTCCTTCGCTCCATAGATGCTGCTGCACCCGCTGAGTTTCTCCAGCTTTTCTGTGTAACCTTCGATTCTCCAGCATCTGCAGTTCCCTCTTTAACACTTTAATACTTGGACGTTTGTTTCAATCATTCGTCAGCTATGAAGTCACTGTTTATGCCAGATTTATGGCCCATTCCTACGTGCTCTGAGACAGTAAAGGATTGGCCACATTTGTTGGCTGGAGTCGCATATAGGCCATGTAAGGACGGGAACTCGCTAAAGTTGATTGGAGCTGGTGGTACCCAGGTAAAGAATGCCCGGAAAGTGGGATCCTGATGATAAGAGTTCAAGGCATGCAAAGAGTGAAGGGCAAGGCAGGTGGGAGTAAGGAAGCTTGGATGACAAGAGAAATTGAGGCTCTGGTCAGGAAAAAGGGGGAGGCCTAGGACAAGTATAGGCATCAAGTGTATCCCTGAAGGAGTTTTGGGAACTGAGCATACTTAAGAAGGGCAAAACGGGGACAGGAGATGGCTCTGGCAGATAAAATTAAGGAAAATCCAAAGATAGAAGTACACTAAGGGAAAGAGGGCAACTAGAGGGAGAATAGGGCCCCTTCAGAAATCAAAATGGCCATCTTGCCGTGGAGCCACAAGAGATGGGCAAGGTGCTCAATGAGTGTTTCGTCTCTGTCTTTACCATGGAGAAAGGCTTGAAGACTGCGGAATTTGGGACAGTTCATGGAGATGTTTTGAGGACAGTCCATATTATGGTTGAGAAGGTCCGAAGGCCTATGAAGGTAGATGAATCTCCCAGGCCTGATCACAGATATCTGAGGACCTGGGGAAGCTTGAGAAGGAATTAATTGCAAGCTCTGTGGCTGGGACATGTATGTCATCATGAAACATGGGTGAGGTGCTGAAAGGCTGGAGGGTGGCTAGTGCTGTGCCTTTATTTAAGAAAAACTGCAAGGAACAGACCAGAGAGTCTAAGATTTGTAGATAGATGCAAAATGCTGGAGTAACGCAGCTGGTCAGGCAGCATCTCTGGAGAAAAGGAATAGGTGACATTTCGGGTCGGAATTCTTTCTCAAATTCAAAGTGGGAGCTATCTATCCCACTGACTTACTGCAGCATGTTGGCCTCAAACCCCAGCATCTGTAGTTCCTTCCTACAACCTAAGGCTGTGGTGGGGAAGTTCTTGGAGAGGATAGTTAGCATGGTTTTACACATGGGAGATTGTTTCTTTACGAATCTGATTTCTTGAAGAAGTAACCAAACGTGGTAATTGAGGACAAAGCCATGGCGTTGTCTGTATGGACTTCAGCAGGGCAAGGTTCTGATAAGGTTCCGCATGTAGACAAAAATACTGGAGAGACTCAGCGGGTGAGGCAGCATCTATGGAGCGAAGGAATAGGTGACGTTTCGGGTCTGAGGAAGGGTCTGCAGTTATTTCTTAAACGGAAGGTTCCGTATGGTAGGCTGCTCTGGAAGGTTAGATCCCATGGAATCGGGAAAGGTCTAGTCGAATGAATGGAGAATTCATAGAAAGCAGCAGAGGGTGATGGTGGAAGGTTGTTTTTCATACTGGATGCCTGTGGCTAGTGGTGCGTCTCAGCCTTGGGGATCGGCGGTGGAACCATTGATGTTTGTGGTTTAGATGAACAATTTTGTTGAGAATGTACAAGACATGATGAGTAAGTTTGTATATGACACTAAAGTGAGTGGTACTGTTGATGGTGGAGATGGTTATCAAAACATTACAACAGGACCTTGATCTGCTGGGCAAGTGGGTTGATAAATGTTTAGTGGAGTTTACTGCTGATAAGTGCTTTGTGTTGCATTTTGGAAACTCAAACCAGGGCAGGATTTCACAGTGAAAGGCAGATCCATGAGGTGTGTTGTAGAACAGAGGGATCTAGGGGTGCAGGTACAGAGTCTCTTCAAAGTGGAGACACGGGTAGATGGGGTTATCAAGGTATGGAGTATAGAAGTTGGGATGTTGTATTACTGCTGGGCAGTACATCAGTGTGGCTGTATTTGGAGCATTCTGATCATTTTGGTCATCCTGCTGGAAGAAAGATGTTTTTAAGCTAGAAAGTGGTGAAAACTGCTCAATCCATCATGGATACTGACCTCCCACTGGCAAAGGGGTTTACAGGATATCCTGATGTGCAGCTGCAAGTAAGATTTTCATTGTGCTTGGGACAGATGTCAATAAATTCAAAATTGTCAATATAAATAAAAATAAATGTCAATAATAGAACCTACCTGACCTCCCGGTGGCTCAGCACTTCAACTCCCCCTCCCATTCCCAATCCGACCTCTCTGTCCTGGTTCTCCTCCATTGCCAGAGTGAGCAACGCTGGAAATTGGAGGAACAGCACCTCATATTCCGCTTGAGGAGTCTGCATCCTTGCGGGCATGAACATTGAATTCTCCCAATTTTGTTAGCCCTTGCTGTCTCCTCTGCTTCCTGTATATAAGAGGGAGTTAGATGTGGCCCTTGTGGCTAAAGGGATCAGAGGGTATGGAGGAGAGAAGGCAGGTACGGGATACTGAGTTGGATGATCAGCCATGATCATATTGAATGGCGGTGCAGGCTCGAAGGGCCGAATGGCCTACTCCTGCACCTAATTTCTATGTTGCCCTCAGCCACTGGGATGTCTCCTCCCAGCCCTCGGGCTCCTCCTCCTTCTTTTTCCTTCCTTCTCCCCGCCACCCCTTATCAGTCTGAAGAAGGGTTTTGGCCCGAAATGTTACCTATTTCCTTTGCTCCACAGATGTTGCTGCACCCGCTGAGTTTCTCCAGCTTTTTTGTGTACCTTCAATAAATTCATTTCTTGATTTGTGATTCTTGCCTTGAGTTCCTGCAGCACTTTGTGGTTTGCTCAAGATTCAAGCTTCTTGCATCCATTTGGTTGATTTAAGTAATCCTACCCAAATTGTACAGGACATGCCAGCAAGCTGATCTTGGCTTGGCACTTTCACCCATTGCAGTTATGCATATCTACCCAGTGAGGCCTGGCAAACTGCCCTACTTGCAGCTACGGCAGTCTGTGAGCATTGTTCTTGGTAAACTCGTTCATCAAGAGATACATTTACATACTTAATTATTTACTTATCCTCTTCAGATAAATTTTGTAAGCATAATATTTTTTATTCGGTATCTCAAATTTTTTTGGTACTTTGTGGATACGATAAAGTTGAAATTCTGTAACCAAATGGGCATAATGTACAGTGTACTTTGCTGGTGCCTTATTCCAGATGTATTTAATTTGTAAATTCCATATTTGCCTTTTTTGGATCCAATCTCATGTCTCTGCAGGTTTTGTCCAGGTCGCTGGACAATAGTCTGGTAACATAAGCATTGTATCCTTACTACATTACCAATGTATTCTGCCTACATGGTGTTTGGAAGAACAATGGTCTGATAAACTATTTAATTCGAACACATCCGAAGATGGGCAAGAAATGTTGATCTTGCTCATGATCCCCACGTCCACAAATTAACCATTTGTGATCTTGATATTTCGAAACGGTAGTTGCTTTGTTAAACCAAAACATTAGACTGTACAAAGACCTTGCTTGTGTCCACACGTTGTGTGAGATTCCATTGTTTGAAACGTTTCCTCCAAAGTCCCCAGAAGTATGTGGCTGGTAAGTTTATTGGTCATTATATGTTGTCTTTAGTGAGTGGGTGAGTTAAGGACTCTAGTGGGAAGTATTGGGGAAGTGATGAAGATAAAATGGGTGCTAAATGGTGAACATGGACTTGGTCAACCAAAGTTCGTGTTCTGTGCTATATCTCCAATAGATAGAGACTTGGCTACACCAACCTACACTTGACTCTACTTTGGTTTGGTGGTTAAGCCAACAGATATACTGAGGGAAGTTATCAATTTTGTTTTTCAGCTGAAGAGATTTCTGGACTTTTTTTCCCAGTTTAATCTTTCTAGACATTGTCTAAGGTCGCTCAAGTTTAACGTAAATTACAATGGAAATCAGCCTTGGAACCGGATGTTGTGCTCGTGTTACACACCCAAATAATTGTGGCGATTCTTAAATGTATTCCTCATTAGGTATGGACTGGTTTACAAAGATAATACCAGATTTGCATACCAGGACAGGATGAACAAATGGTTTCATCTTCCTTGAGATAAAGCAGGTGAGAATTCACTCAACGGAGACCTTAAATTATGAAAGTATTTGATAGCAATGGATATACAGGAAATATTTCCACATGTGGGTAAGAGTATAAGCAGAGGCCTTCAACAGGAGACAGTCACCTGGGAATTCAGAATAGTGAGAAGATGGAACTTGCTACAATGGAAATGGTTGATGCCAATAATAGTATGTAGATGGGGGAGATAATGGGGGGTGGAGGAGGAAGGAATATGGTTGAACACGTGAAGGAGATGAGAACACGTGAAGGAGATGAGAAAAGAATTAGATGAGGAACTCGAGGAATTGGCTCAGATGGAGTACAAACACTGGAATAAGCTAGTTGGGATGACTGGCCAGTGCTTTATGTCCTATGAGTTCCTATCCAGCTTTTGGCATTCTATGCCACAATAAAGTACACATGTGGCTTACTTGACAAATTAAAGTTCCACAAATTTATCCGTGGGGTGGCACAGTGGCGCATTGGTAGAGTTGCTGCCTTACAGTGCCAGAGGCCCAGGTTCGATCCTGACCTCAGGCGCTATCTATACAGAGATTGTGCATTCTCTCCGTGATCGCATGGGTTTTCTCGGGGTGCTCCAGGTTCCTCCCACACTCCAAAGGTGTACGGGTTTGTAGGTTAATTGGCTTCAGTAAAGATTGTCAATTGTCCCTAGTGTGTAGGGTAGTGCGTGTGTACGGGGTCGCTGGTTGGTGCGGACTCGATGGGCAGAAAGGCCCGTTTCCGCACTGTATCACCAAACTAAACCTAGTTTTGAACAACAATAAATCATTCTTAACGCAGAGGTTCTCAAACAAATTTGGTTTGATCAACTCAAGAGAAATGTTGTTGTTCTGTGCCCAAACCATTGCCACATCACTGCATCACCTTTACTCCCTTCCAATTCAAATCTCTCTTCCCCACCCACCCACTTTTAGTCTGAAGAAGGATACCAACACGAAATGTCACCTATCCATTTTCTCCAGAGATGTTGCCTGACCCGTTGAGTTACTCCAGCTCTTAATGTCTATCTTTCGTATAAACCAGCATTTGCAGTTTCTTCCTACCACAAATTAAACGCAGCTCAAGAACTGTTCCTTTTAGCTATCACCAGGGATAGTCATCGGCGGGTTCTTTTGCCGCTGCCTCATCTCAGTGGTCAAAGATCTCCACCCCAAACCACCTGTATGGTTTCCATCTTTCTAGAGGCACAGTGGTCAAGACTTTCACCACACCGTAACTCCAGGATTAATGCAGGGAGCTGCGCTGGACTCCATCCATGGATGTCCTTCACCTTCACCGCCACGTTTGACTCCATCACTTGAGGGATGCTCTCCTCGGTTTCAGTTGCCTGCAGAAATCCATCTTGTGCTTTCTCCACAATGATATTGAAGAATAGGACACCAAACAGAATAGGATCGTACAGCAAAATAAACCAAGATGAATCAGCCCAGTCTGCCTGTGGTGTCTCTTTAAAGGAGCAACTCGATTAATCCTCCCGAACCTACCCTCTACCATGAGCTATGCCAGCTTTCCAAACATCTATCTACTGCCCTATTGACAAGCAATGAATTTTGAATTTGCTTTAATCAAGCGGTGAGTTCTGGATCTTAAAAGCAGAGGGGAAAAAATAAATACAAAAGAACATGAAGAGAGAGAGAAAACGAGTGTGTAAAAATATTTTCCAGTCACTGTGCAAACTGCTGCGTATAAACATATGCCATGTCTTTAGATAATAATTAGTTTCATTAACTGTACATTTCAGGAGAACCGTAATGTTGATACCACTCATATAATTTATCCGATGCAGACAAAACCAGCAATGTAAAACCCATCCACCATTTCCCTACAGTAAGGCAAATTACTGCAGTGCAGGCCCTGTGTGTGTGTGTGTGTGTGTGTGTGTGGTAGGATTTAGCATGTAACATTAATCATCCTTTTACAGATCACTAGGGATCGAGCTTTCCAATACAAATTATGCATAAATAAATAAATGATAACGGCATTGTCAACACTACAGAAATAAATATTTGTAGCCCTGTCATGGTGATGAACGCAATTATATATGTTATCTGTTTTTTGCTGCTATTTTAAAAAAAATAATTGCAAAATTACCTTTTTAAAATGACGCTATCTATTGCGCAGGATAATTTGTTGTCTTTCATCTTGTCAAGGAAGAAAGCATCATCCTGTCTTGCTGTGATCAGCTACTCGTTAAAGGGTTGAGAGATGTCATAACATTTTCAGTCCAAGATGATTCCCATCTCTTCCATCCCTTATTAATATGTTTAGGTATAAATACTAAATATGACTCGCAGCAAAATAGCTGGGCCAAAATCTTTTTATTATTTATGAAATATAATATATGCTGGTTCATTCCCATTATTTTCTTAATGTTTCACATAATGCGTAATTCCGACTTGCCCCTTCTCCCTCTCTGTCAAGGAACCCGAGATCTGTTTGTTTTTTTGCACCATTTTATCAGCTATTGATGAAATATTTAGGCAGAAAGCGATTTGGCCTAAAGCTCTGACTATTCCTAAGCAGGAAGAACAGCCAGACCGTAAAGCATAACAACAGCAAAAATCAAACTGTTATTAAAACCCAAGCTGACCCAACGTTGCAATCGGTCCACATGGAGCCAGCCGGTGCTCGTAAGCATTGAGGATAGAGCAGGGACCTCAGACAGAGTTCACAATGATAGAAAGCCCTGTTAGAAGCAAATGACTTATCCTTGCACCTCGCACTGCCTTGGCAAGACCACCAGCATAATCAAGGACGAGTCGCACCCCAGCCATTCCTCTTCTCCCCTCTCCCATCAGACTAAAGGTATAGAAGTGTGAAAACTCACGCCACCAGATTCTTCCCTACTGTTATCAGGCATCTGAACCATCCTACCACCAACTAGAGAGCAGTCCTGAGCTACTATCTACATCATTGGAGACCCTCGGACAATCTTCGATCGGGCTCTACTGGATTTTATCATGCACTAAATATTATTCACGTTATTCCCTTTATCATGTATCACTGTGGATGGTTCGATTGTAATCATGTATTGTCTTTCTACTGACTGGTTAGCGTGCAACAAAAGCTTTTCACTACCTCGGTACACATGACATTAAAGTAAACTCAAACTCGTTATTCATTTCTGGGTTATGGAAATTGTTGGCACAACAAATATTTAATGCCCTCCTCTCCTTGTGCAAATGGTGGTGAATTACCTTCAAGAATCATTGTAGTATTCAAGAACACAAATAAAACCAGGGTGTTTAAGAAGGAACGGCAGATGCTGGAAAATCGAAGGTAGACAAAAATGCTGGAGAAACTCAGCGGGTGCAGCAGCATCTATGGAGCGAAGGAAATAGGCAACGTTTCGGGCTGAAACCCTTGGACTGGCTATTCAGCTCTTTGTGCCTGGTCAACAGTTCAATAAGATGATGACTGTTCCTTTACTTCAGCACTGCATTTTTGCACTAATTCCATGTTCCTATGGGTCTAAAATGCGACAAAAGGTCAGCTGTTGATTTTAAAAGGGAAATTTCAGGCTTAGACCCAGCAATGATGAAGGAATGATGACAAACTTCCTAGTCAGGATTGTATTGTGATCTGATGGTGGTTTTACAGTTGACCCTCTGTCCTGGTCCTTCCAAGTGATGAGGTTATAGGTCGGTGAGGTGCTGTCAGGCAAGCGTCAGTGGGTGATTGCAGTGTATCCTGCTGATGGTCTAGGCATTGATAATGGAAGCTGTGAATGTTTAGACTGTGGACTAGTTGCAAGGCTGCATTTCCTGGATGCATCTTGGGCTTGAGTGTTGTTGGAGCTGCAAACATCCATGCAAGAAGAATGTATGCCCTCGCATTCCTGGCTCGTGCCTTGTAAAGTCAACGAGGAGACCAAATGAGAGCCAGATACTTTGAATGTAGCCTCACCAAAGTTTTATATAACTGCAACATGACTTGCCAACTTGACCCCCTGAAAGATGAATGAAACCATATCATATGCCTCTTTTACCACCTTATCTGCTTGTGTTACCGCTTTCGGAGAGCAACGGACCTGCGCTCCAAAGTTCCTCTGTACATCAATGCTCCTGAGGGTCCTGCTGTTGACTGTACATTTACCACTTGCATTTGATGTTGCAATGTGCAACTCCTCGCCCATGTCCAGGTTATTGCTGCTGTAGGCCGTCTTCTCCAAATGTGATAACGACTGCAAAATGGAACAACGTTAAAAGAAATGTCAAGTCCTCGCACTCTGCGTGAGAAATACCGTAATGAGAAAAATGATGAAAATTCATGAAATGGTGAATCATTCATTCGGGCAGCATCTGTGGGAAGAGAAAATGACTTGTACTTCATGTTATGGGACAGGAAAGTGGACCCAATTGGACTGCTCTTTTAAAGAGCTAGTTTACACTGAATGATTTGGACATGCACACAGATAGGAATGATTCAGAGAGATGAGAGCCAAACGCAGGCAAATGGAACTAGCTAAGATGGGGCATCTTGGTTGGCATGGACAGGTTGGGCTGATGGACCTATTTCCATGTGTTTGACTCTAAGACTCACCTCTGTATTGTGAGATTCAATAACTCTGGGGCCTGACAGCCTTAATGATTGCATGTACTAAGTATATATTGTGAAGTACAAGGAGAAGGTCAGTGGTAAATGTAACCATATTGTTCAAAGTGGAATGAAGAGGGTAAGCGGGGATTAAATATCCAACCGTTGCTTGGACGACCAGAATGAGTTGGCTAATTCCATCTTCCATTCTGCGCTGGTAGAATAAATGCATGTTTCATGAATACTGTCGAAGAACCCTACAGCACATTTTCTATTGTGCCATTCACTTCCTCACGGCGTCCCTAAGTGTTTCACAACCAATGGAGCACTTTTATCAACCAAACAAATAGGAAGATGGGGATATTTACCAGGCAGCCTCTTTA
This sequence comes from Leucoraja erinaceus, assembly GCF_028641065.1. Classification (NCBI taxonomy): domain Eukaryota; kingdom Metazoa; phylum Chordata; class Chondrichthyes; order Rajiformes; family Rajidae; genus Leucoraja; species Leucoraja erinaceus. The sequence goes on from NC_073408.1 coordinate 9,854,152, forward strand.
ATCCCCAGTCCGCCACAGACCGGAAGATGCAGACCTGTGTTGTGTATCATTGAGTTTTACCAGAAAACAGGAAAATTCATCTGAGTCTGAAGAAGGGTTCTGACCCAAAACCTCACCTATTTCTCTTCTCCAGAGATGCTGCCTGTCCCGCTGAGTTACTCCAGCATTGTGTGTCTACTTTCGGTGTAAACCAGCATCTGCAACTCCTTCCTACACAAGAGAATTCATCGCGTGTTGAAAGAATGAAATAGAAATGTCGGCATTCTTAGATGCCGTCAGTGTGGCAATGGCAGGGGGAGATGCGGAGGGCGGGGGTGTGAATTTGGAGGCAACTGCAGGCCCCTGAATGAATCGCCTCCAACCTTCTGCTTACGCGGGTCAGCTCGCCTAACCCCGCCTCGCGTTTCCCAACCCCGGAACTTTAATTAATTAAAGAAATAAACCTATCATAGGGAGGGAGCTTCTGTCCAATTACATTGTGGGTTAATTCCCAGTGGATGGAGATGGATGGTGTGATTATTCAGATTAATAGTTGTGCCATTGATCTGTTACCTACCTCTGCCACAGCTCTGAGCTAATACTCCAGCGGGAAGCTTGCTTTCCACATCTATATCATAGTGGTTGGATTTTTCATTCAGGGTTGACAAATGATGAGTGTATAACATGAAAATGTCATGGTCTCGCAGTTTATAGCTCTTTAATATAGTTGCTTCCTGTACATTTACTCTGGATTGTCAAACATCCAGAAAATTACCTATATACATGGGGGGAGTGAAGGGGAGGTCACACTGTACATTCCAGAGCTCACGATCCTGACGGTAGCTATTTGGGAAGGTTTTATTTTCCCTGATAATTTATTTATGCGGGTAATTTTAACGTTGTTTTCTATTCATCACCGGCATAAAATTGTGCTTGTCATTAAAGTTTTATCATCTTTCTGTTGCTTACTCAGAGTTTAATTCGTATGTTTTACTGCAAATACATTGTCCAAAATTCAAACTATTCACTTTCCTCTTTGACAATGAGAGTTGAGAGGACGTCGAATGTTTGTATCAGGCAAGATTAGTGGATGGGATCATTTAATTAGTATTTCCAAGTGAAGTGGTTCCCATTTTAACCGTTTGTTTTGCCATAAACAACCTTCATGAACTGTCGTGATGTGCTATACAGCACATGGGTGCACAAATATGGGCGGCTCAGTGGCGCAGCGGTAGAGTTGCTGCCTTACAGTGCCAGGGACCTGGGTTCAATCCTGACCACTGGTGCTGTCTGTATGGAGTTTGTACGTTCTCCGTGACTGCATGGATTTTCTCTGGGTCCTCCCGTTTCCTCCCACACCAAAGACTACAGGTCCATAGGTAATTATCCCTAGTATGTAGGGACATGTCATATAGTGTGGCAACAGGCCCTTCGGCCCAACTTGCCCACACCAACCAACATGTCCCATCTGCACTAGTCCCACCTGCTTGTGTATGGTCCACGTTCCTCTGAATCTCTCCTAACCAGGATAGTGTTAGCGTACAGACAGGGTGATCGCTGGTGTGCTTGGACTCGGTGGACCGAAGGACCTATTTCTGTTCTGTATCCCTAAAGTCTAAAGTTGTGAGTTATGAAATAATATGGGGACAGGTGACCAGAAGCTCAGCCAATAAGAGTTGGGGGTGAGAGGCAAATATGCTAAGGGATGACATTTTGGACCCGAGGACCAGTGATGGAACTGAGGAGGCCAAATTTGGAGAAGCAAAGATACATTCGGGCAAATGTATGGAGCTGGGAAAAAAAGCCGTCTGCCATTGGAAACATTGCAGCAACTTGACAAGACTGATTATTTGTGACTGTGTGACTTGCTTGTGTAGGCTGTTTCAATAAATAATCAGACAGAGATGACTAACAAGTGGTTTAATATTTTGTATTTGAATACGATTTATGATTACGTTTCTCCCACTAACTATTATCCTCAATGTACTCTACTTCATGCAGTAGAATGTGGTCAGCAACTTCTGTGGTAGGTATTAACTTTCCTCTAGTCAAGGGTGTTTAATTGTTGTATGTCCCTGCAATGGGACAATGAAATTCTTGCTTGCTGCATCATGCCAAACCCATTAAAGCAATGACAGTAAATGACAAATAAGTACACAATCAATAATACATTAATAATCTTTAATACTCTGTAATCAGACTACAGTAGTGCAGCCCAAACAAAATCCATAGAAGATCATAGTTACTGAAGCAGTGGGTAGGGGTGTGCAACTGAGTTCAAGATCTAGATGGTCGCTGGGAAGAAGCTGTTTTTGAACTTGGAGGTCTGTAGTGAGATGAAAGCGTGGCCAGGCCAGCATGGGTTTTGATATCAGCTGCTTTATTGAGGCAGGTCAATATCTGTGATGGACCGCTCTCTGCAGCCTCCTGCATTCCTGTGGTGATGAATAACTAGTGTTAACAGTTGTGATGAGTGTAAACCACTGAAATGATTCAATATATTAAAACCTGATGTCCCAATAATTTATAGAGTCATGGATTTCAATATAAACTATGGCCCTCAGTCTTTGAGACCACGGCGGAGATTGTAAACATTTGTTTGAGTTGAGCTTATTGCCACGTACCAAGGTACAGTGAAAAGCTTTTGTTGCGTGCTAACTAGGATAACCGGACAGACAATACATGATTACTATTGAGCCATCCACTGTTTACAGATACATGATAAAGGGAATAACGTGAATGACATTTAGTGCAAGATGAAGTTCAAGTTCAAGTGAGTTTATTGTCATGTGTCCCTGATAGGACAATGAAATTCTTGCTTTGCTTCAGCACAACAGAACATAGTAGGCATTGACTACAAAACAGATCAGTGCGTCCACATACCATTATATAAATATATACACATAAAGCCAGTAAAGTCCGATCAAAGATAATCTGAGGGTCTCCAATGAGGTTGATAGTAATTCAGAACTGCTCCATAGTTGTTGGTAGGTTGGTTCAGTTGCCTGATAACAGCTGGGAAACTATTCTCCGACTACTTTCACTGCCCTGATTAAATTTTACTGATTGTATGCCTCCCATCAGCTAACAATTAACCATTCTAAGGTAGACAAAAGTGCTGGAGAAACTCAGCGGGTGTAGTGGCATCTATGGAGCGAAGGAAATAGGCAACGTTTCAGGCCAAAACCCTTCTTCATCAGTCTGAAGAAGGGTTTTGGCCCGAAACGTTGCCTATTTTCTTCTGTTTTCACACCCTGCCGTATCTCTATGTAACCCTCTCCTCTGGTTCTCGGTCCAAAGAAGGGTCTCGACCCAAAACATCACCCATTCTTTCTCTGCAGAGATGCTGCCTGTCCATTGAGTTACTGCAGCATTTTGTGCATATCTACAGCTGGGAAGAAACTGCCCCTGAATCTGGAAGTGTGCATTTTCACACTTGCATACCAAGGAGTGCTTGCATTATCTGCCCATTTTACATGACACAATTATGCTCTCATGGACAACTATAAAGCACCAATTGGAATACATCTCATTTAGACAAAGTAATTTTAACCTATCTAATTAAATGGATAGATTAGGGGGCTTGACCCCACAATTGTCCTAGTTGGAAACATTAAAGAACAAACTAACTAACGTCATTGGACTGGTTTATATTATCTGCATTTACTTTTTCTTTCATTGTCTGTTAAAGTTTGCCTCCGTTCATTTTTATTTTTCTCTAGCCTCAATGCCATTTTGGAACCCCATTGATGGTGAAAGTAAGCGTCTGTTTGTGAGTTCACGTGAGCAGATGTGAAGATGTACATCAAAATATTTTGTGCTGTTCAGGTACTTCAACTAAGCAATACCTTCCGTTGCTTTCACTTGCTTTTGGACTATGAGGAAATGTATCAGTCAACTTTAACACATCATGCCTTGGGTCAATGGTAGATATTGATTAGCTGGCTTGTCGGAAATTCAGCTGACCCAAGATGCAGTTAGTTTTGTTTATTGCCATGTACAGTGAAAAACTTTTGTTGTATGCTATCCAGTCAGTAGAAAGACAATGCATGAGTACAATTGAGCCGAAGATATATGATACATGTATAGATACATGATAAAGGAATAATGTTTAGTGCAAGGTAAAGCCAGCCAAGTCCGATCAAAGTTCGTCCGATGGTCACCAAAGAGGTAGATAGTAGTCCAGCACTGCTCTCTGATTGAGGTTGGATGATACGGTGACTGAGTGTTCAATTGAAACAGCTTTTGAAGTTAAAATAATGTTATTTACAGGAAACCTGAACTTTTTTGGGTATAATATTTGAAATAGCTGTACAGAGCACCTGTCTGATCTGACGTATAGTTATTTTAACAGTTTCAGCTGTCTTTTTCATTAATTATTAGAAGGCAAGACTTTTTTTTCTAGCTTTCTGCCTATGTTCATCACTATTTTGATATGGTTTTCTGATATCATGATGTTACTAATTTGGTATTGAATAAATCTGTCGACGCAATTCTGTCCTACATCCATGATGGGTGAGAGAACTCATTAATATTAATTACCAGATGTTTATGTTTTTTTCTTTATATTTACCAATTGCAGTATGAAGAACATTTAGATTTTTTTAATGTCATATTGGTGAGATGAAATTCAATGATGCTGAAATTAGCATGCTAGATTCACCTGTTTGTGAATCTTTGAAATAACCAGGTTTTTGGGTTTCAGAATTTAGTTTAAAATACAAGCGTATATTAAATCATCATCTTGTGTATTTTACTTCCAAATAATTCATCAACATAAGCTTTTTACCGTTAAAATAAATAACCTGAAATATAGCTCATATATAACATAAATATTCAAACATCCGAATCATGGTGAGCATCCCATGGTTTAATAAGGAACTGCAGATGCTGGAATCTTGAGCAAAACACTTAGTGCTGGAGTAACTCAGCAAGTCAAGCAACATCGCTGAAGGACTTGGATAGTTGATGTTTCGGGTCCGAATTCTCCTTCAAACTGATTGTAATAGAGGGGGGAGAAAGCTGGGGAAGGTGTGGGCGCAGGATAAGGTCTAGCAAGTCTGCGAAGGGTCGCGACCCAAAACGTCACTCATTCCTTCTCCCCAGAGATGCTGCCTGACCCGCTGAGTTACTCCAGCTTTTTGTGTCTATCTTCGGTGTAAACCAGCATCTGCGGTTCCTTCCTACACGTAGCAAATGATAGGTGGATACAGGTTCGAATGGTTTTCATTGGCAGGTGGATGGATATAGTCTAGCAAAGAAAAGCTGACAAAAGAGTGTGAGATCAGGAGAGAAGGGGGGTGAAATGTGAAGCCAGAGGAAGGGATATAGGTATGTGAGGGGACAAGGAGAAATGGGTGTGCACCTGGATAGGACAGAGTGAAGAGAGGGGGGATGAAAACATCTCGTATTACCGGTAGTGAATATACCATTGAGAGGATATTGTTCACTCTGGAGTAAAGTAAAAATGGTGTTAAATTATGTTTTATTGGAGGCAGTGGTTTGTAGCTTGAAGCTTTCCTTTCCAATGAGCATGAACATAAAGCATTGGCATAAAACCCAAATTGCTATCAAACACACTTAAACCAGATATAAATAATGCCTTCCTAATAATTCCCTATTTTGTATGAGAGGTTGGCAACAAAAATACATCAGAATTATTACATGACACTCATTCGGGGCATTGTAATCTTTATAAAAGTGGGTTCAGCAGCAATTACTACCAAATCACACATCAACAAGGAATTAGCATGTGAAAGCTTTTTGCATATTTTTGCTGCAAGAGGTAAATAAGCACACAGAAGATGTGATGTCCATTTTTGCGTTTGCTGTGTGTGGCTTGTTTTGTGAAAATTTACTATGCAGTTTCCTATATTCCCTTGACGTGATTAACGAGGAACTTCTTTTTGTACTGTGTGGAAACAGACCAATTTTTTCTTTCTCTCTCCACTTTCTTTCAGTTGTTGGATACATAAATTGCACAAATCAGTTTTATAACAGATGCTGTATACCAGCAGCATCCTAAGGAGGTTCCATTGTAAATGTGAGTGACTGCTCATTCATCACCACCTTTTACAGAGGTGGCATAAAAGTTGCAGTAATTTGATACTGGTTTGCTTCCACTTCTGATGCATGTTTTTTTAAATTAGCATGACTAAAGTTGCAGAAGCAGAAATTACCTGGTTCCATATAACTCGCTGCTCCATTAAGTGGGGCCAAAGTTAATCCTAGCTTTGACCTTGCCTCCATGTTTCTGTCCCATATATACATGCTCATTGCAGCGGGAAGCATTCTTAATGTTTTACTCCCAAAAATCTAAAACCAGAGGATGTAGGAACCTCATTGAAACTTACCAAATAGTGAAAGGCCTGGATAGAGTGGACGTGGAGAGGATGTTACCACTAGTGGGAGAGTATAAGATCAGAGATCGTAGCCTCGGAATTAGAGGAGGTTCCTTTAGGAAGGAGATGAGGAGGAATTTCTTTAGTCAGAGGATGGTGAATCTGTAGAATTCATTGCCTCGGAAGGCTGTGGAGGCTGTCAATGATATTTTTAAGGCAGAGTTTGATAGATTCTTGATTAGTAAGGGTGTCATGGGTCATGGGGAGAAGGCAGAGAATGGCCCAACCCCCAACCTCTATTTGAATACTGACCTTGCCGTCTTTTGAGTTGCTTTCCGTGGCATCTCAAAACTTCTCAAAATTCATCTGGGCCTTCATACTAAATCCTCTTTCGATCATTCTTACTAAACTTCCCTCATTGTACTGCATGTTAGCTGAAAGCACTCCCTTAAGTACTGTCCAATTATCCCTCAGATCTGCTGCAATCACACCTCCAAACTAATGTTACAGCCTCCATTTATATAACATTTTAAAAGACATTTGGACAGGTACATGGATAGGAACGGTTTAGATGGATATGGGGGGGGTGGGGGGGGAGGAATAGAGGGCCAAATGCAGGCAAGCGGGACTAGTGTGGATGGGGTGTCTTGGTTGGCATGGGCAAGTTGGGCTGAAGAGCCTGTCTCCATAATATATGACTCTATGACACCTTTATTATTACAAGAGTTAAGAGAAGACCATTTAAAAGTCTGATAACAGAGGGGAAAATATGTTGCTCAGTCTGGTGGTTTATGCTTTCAATCTTATGCATCTTCTGCCTGATGGAACACTGGAATAGAGGGTGGAAAACAATGAGAAAAAGGTCATTGATTATGGTGGCTGTTTTTCAAGGCAGTGCCATGTGTAGATGGGGTCAATGGCAAGGAGCCTGATCTGTGTGTTGGACTGGGCTACATCAACAATGTGTAATTTCTTGCAATCTTGGGCAGAACTGTTTCCAAACCAAGCTGTAATGCGATTTGATAGGATTCTTTCTACAGTGCGTCTATAGAAGTTTGTAAGAGTCATTGGAGACGGGCTGAGTTTCCTTGGCCTCCTGAGGAAGATGTGTGATTTTTTTTTTTTGTTGTATCTTCAAAGTGCTTGGTAATAACTTCAAACGGAATGTTGGTAATATTTATGATGAGGAACTCAACCGTTTCCACTTTGGCCCCATTGATGCTGATTGGGGCTTGTACTGCACCACATCTCCTGGAGTCAATAACCAGCTCCTTCATCTTGTTGACATCGAGGGAGAGGTTGGTGTCTTGACACCATGTTACTACATAGAAACATACATAGAAAATAGGTGCAGGGGTGGGCCTTCGAGCCTGCACCGCCATTCAATATGATCATGGCTGATCATCCAACTCTGTATCCTGTACCTGCCTTCTCTCCATACCCCCTGATACCTTAGTCACAAGGGCCACATCTAACTCCCTCTTAAATATAGCCAATGAACTGGCCTCAACTACTTTCTGTGGCAGAGAATTCCACAGATTCACCACTCTCTGTGTGAAAAATTTTTTTCTCATCTCGGTTCTAAAAGATTTCCCCCTTATCCTTAAACTGTGACCTTTTGTTCTGGACTTCCCCAACATAGGGAACAATCTTCCTGCATCTAGCCTGTCCAACCCTTTAAGAATGTTGTAAGTTTCTATAAGATCCCCGCCCAATCTTCTAAATTCTAGCGAGTACAAGCCGAGTCTAGACAGTCTTCATTCATATGAAAGTCCTGCCATCCCAGGAATCAGTCTGGTGAACCTTCTCTGGACTCCCTCTATGGCAAGAATATCTTTCCTCAGATTAGGAGGCCAAAACTGTATTAAGGTCTCTACAGTATTTCCGTCCTGTACTCCATCTCATCATTGTTCAAGCTCCCTCTACAGCAGTGTCATCTGCAAAATTGTAGATGGAGTCGGAGCAGAATTTGGTGGCAGATTTGCAAGTTTTATAAGGAGTTTAATAAGGGGCTGAGGACTTGTCTTTGCGGTGTTAATTGTGCAGGATGTAATATCGCCTATTCTGTGTAGGAAAGAACCACTGATGCTGGTTTATACCAAAGAAAGACACAAAATGCACGGGTAATTCGACGGGTCAGGCAGCATCTCTGGAGAAATGGAATATGTGACGGTTTGTATCATAATCTTTTCAGACAGTCTGAAGATTGGCTCCCACCCAAAGCATCGCCTATTCCTGTTCTCGGAGATGCTGCCTGACTCCACCATATCGCCTTTCATCGCTTATTGTGGTAGATGGGTCAGAATGTCGAGGATCCAGTGGCAGAGAGTGGTGCTGTCCCTCCAGGAGTTTGGAGATAGCTTGGATGGGATTCCAGGACTACTTAAAAGATGAAATGCTCAAGATGCAAGCTGATAGTTCCTCAGTTGGGTTGAGACTGATAGCCTATCCATCCTCCCCATCAACGCTAACCAATAAAAATAAGTAAAGGCGGGTTCTGACCCAAAACATCACCTGTTCCTTTTCAACAGAGATGTTGTACAAAGTGCATAAAATCATGAGAGGAATAGATTGGGTACATGCACAGTCTCTTGCCCAGAGGGGAATTGAGGACCAAAGGACATAGGCTCAAAGTGAAGGGGAAGAGATTTAATGGGAATCCGAGGGGTAACTTTTACACACAAAGGGTGGTGGGTGTATGGAACAAGCTGCCAGAGGAGGTAGTTGATGCTGGGACAATCCCATTGTTTAAGAAACAGTTAGACAGGTACATGGATAGGACAGGTTTGGAGGGATATGGACCAAGTGCAGGCAGGCAGGACTAGTGTAGCTGGCACATTGTTGGCCGGTGTGAACATGTTGGGCTGAAAGGCCTGTTTCTACACTGTATCACTCTGTTGCCTGATCCGCTGAGTTATTCCAGCACTTTGTGTCTAACTTCTGTATAGGTTCCTTCCAACACAATATAGTCTCTTGGGAACAAAGACAAGGCAAAGTTGGCACTGAAGGGGAGAGTGATCATGATCTACAACGGTGGAAGGGGAAAATAATGTAACAAAACAGATTTTTCTCCAATTTAGTGTTTGACAGCACTGGGCCTGTACTCACTGGAGTTTAAAAGAATGAGGGGGGACCTCATTGAAATGTATAGAATAGTGAAAGGCTTGGATAGAGTGGTTGTGGAGAGGATGTTTCCACTAGTGGGAGAGTCTAGATCATAGCCTCAAAATTAAAGAATGTTCTTTTAGGAAGGAGATGAGGAGGAATTAATTACTCAGAGGCTGGTGAATCCAGGCACGGAACTTGCTATCAAAATATGGAGGGGACTGGGGGATTTAAAATCCGGATGACAAAAAACTGGGGGGGGGGGAGGGGGGGGGGTGAGGTAGAGGGGGGGATGTCCCCCACCTCACAAAACATGGGGGGGGGGGGGGGGAGACGTGATTACTACGGGTGTCAGATGTTATGGGGAGAAGGCAGGAGAATAGGGTTAGCAGAGATAGAGATAGATCAGCCATGATTGAATGGTGGAGTAGACTTGATGTGCCGAATGGCCTAATTCTTCTCCTTTCATTTATGTTCTTACGATGTAGTGTTCCTTTAAGGATGTGCTATGTCTGTGTCTCTGTCTCTGTGTCTGTGTCTGTGTCTGTGTCTGTGTCTGTGTCTGTCTGTGTCTGTGTCTGTGTCTGTGTCTGTGTCTGTGTCTGTGTCTGTGTCTGTGTGTCTGTGTCTGTTTCTGTGTCTGTGTCTGTGTCTGTGTCTGTGTCTGTGTCTGTGTGTGTCTGTGTCTGTGTCTGTGTGTCTGTGTCTGTGTCTGTGTCTGGGTCTGTGTCTGTGTGTGTGTGTGAGTGTGTGTGTGTGTGTGTGTGTGGGTGTGTGTGGGTGTGTGTGTGTGTGGGGGTGTGTGTGGGTGGGGGGGGGGGGGGGGGGGGGTGTAGAAGGCCATTGCTCCGCTTGTTTTTAATACTCAGCAGAGTTGGGTACACTAGTTCCTGTGTCTGCCGCTTTCCTGGTCTGGACAATCCTTTTGAGTCAGAGCTTGGATGGTGCAGACCTTTCTTGTCCTGTCTTGCCCTTTGCAAGTCGGGGCTTGTTTCACTGCCGCCTGTTATCCCTGCACTGATAGTTCGCGCCTCGTATCCTGATCGACCTCGCCACTTTCATGCGAAAACGTAAAAATAACTTTTAAAGCGGCAAGTCCATGTTTAACTTGGCCGCGCATTGACAGTTTGGTCTCTTTAAATTAATGAGCATTTTCTCCATCTCCGCTTCATATCGAGTCCTTGCCAATTTATTAACGACAGTCTTCGAAAAGTCCGGATACAGTGAATGCAATGACGTCCGTCGCGAAATTAAAGTTTAAGATCTTTATTTACATAATCCATAATTGCAGTTAAAAAAAGGGGGGGGGGGGGAGGTATTTTTCGCATGTGATTGACAGGCTCCTAGTTATTAATTGTTATTAAAACGCTGCAAAAGTCAGTCATTTAAAACACAGTCATAAGATTAAGAACCAATATTCATCGCATTAATGAAAAATGCAACTGTTGGTGCGAAATAATCTTGTCCCGTTGACCGGCGATGTTCTTCCTAAAAAGCATCCCGTGTGTTTAGAATATCTTGGACCACATCATCTCTCAATTCAATTATGTTGTGAAAATCAGAATTCATATGCAAAGCCTTTTTGTGATATCTACAGGTGGTAAGATTTTAAGACGGATGAGAGAAGAGGGTGTTTTAAGAAGGAACTGCAGATGCTGGAGAATCGAAGGTTACACAAAAAAGCTGGAGAAACTCAGCGGGTGCAGCAGCATCTATGGAGCGAAGGAAATAGGCAACGTTTCGCATCTATGGAACGAAACGTTGCCTATTTCCTTCGCTCCATAGATGCTGCTGCACCCGCTGAGTTTTTCTCCTGAGGGAGGGTGGGGGGGGGGGGGGGGGGGGTTAGAGAGAGGGGGGGAGGTGAGAGGGCGAACGAGAGAAAGAATGAGAGAATACACTGGGCATTTGCTGTTGAAATCACCCCGCTTGCAGCGAACCATGTGGCGGAACAGTGATTGTGGTGGCGGTGCAGAGTTAATCAGTCACAGCTTTCAACGTCAGATCGTGTGATTCGGGAATATTAGCCACGGATCTTGGCGATCTTGGGCGAGTTGAGGCACATTCCAGGAAGAATATGTTTTTTTATTTAAACGGTTGACTGTGTAGGCGTACCGGTTCGCGCTTGCAAACTTGATTCGATTAGATCGTAGGGCAATAGACTGCCTGTATCTTCGTTCACGAGTCTGCAACATTCTCGGCCCAATGCTCGAAATATTCGGAATTCCAGTTTAATGTAATGGTAATTTTCATCCTCTCGCCCCAACTCCCTGTGAAAACAATCACGGATTAAATCGAGTCCGGCATTCATTCCATTGCTTCATACGTTCAACCTCTTCCCATTTCTGTCCCTGTGTTTTAATAGCCTATCTTGAAAACGGGGGGTGGTGGAAATATGTTGTCTTTTAAAGAGGGGGAGCTGGAGAAATACATGGAAGGGGTGAAATGGTGTTGTCCAGGCCAGCCTAGCCTTGCACATGGCCACGTTCTGTGCTGCTGTGCACTGAGTCTAATTGCAATACAATGCCAGTTGGCAGCACACAAATTGGATGAGGAATTCCTTCCTGCGCTGTTGAACGGAGCCGGTAGAGGGAGTCTCGCCACACGGGGCCCGCCCGCAGGAACTTTTACACAGGTTACAAACTTTCTCTCTTCATTCTGGGCGCCGGGTCAAGGCAAGACAAGTGCGCTGCGCCTTGTGCCTTCAGAGTAGCGCGGGGGGAGCGCCGAAAGTTCTTGTCCCCTCCAAAACTCCTCTTCCCGTTTTTCTCACGCCACTTAGAAATGGATAATCATACTTCAGGAGAATGGCGTTACTCTGTCGGTGCTGTGTGTCTGTCTGTCTGTGTGTGGGGTGGGGTTACTTTCCCTGCCTTATCCAAGGAGATCATGAAGGGGAATTGTCTTATTAACGCGCAGCACCGAACCTCCTTTGTTGAACCTTTTTACCTTGGGTTTGGCGGTAGAGAGAGCCCGGTCGCCGTTCCCCACTAGACCATTGTAATCTACATGTGCCCACTACATGTGTAGTGTAATCTACATGTGCCCACAGCCCCCCTCAACGTTTGATACCTGTGATTCTAACCCAGCCGCGGACCACTCTTTTATTGGCAACACTGATCCTGCACGGTTGCTTCTGCCGATGGCATGAATGCAAATAATCTACCTTCCTTCAATGGACTCTATTAATCACCACGACGTGGACGTTTTAAGTATAACATGGTGGGTTTAATTAAATCCCTTTAATTGAAAACTTAAGATACTAATGGGTTTTAGCGCCGTCTGTGTGGGCTGCATTTTAGTGTATTCATTTATTAATTATCTGTCTCATCGGCGGCTCCATCTCACGGTTTTTCGGGGCGGGCATCTATCTACCTCCCTTTCGATCCGTATCCAGATCCACTTGTACGCGGGTATCAAGGCAGCTAGACGGAGCGGGCGGTGTGAGCGCTCCGTGGATTTGAGTCGAGTGTTGCATGCGCGTTATCTCCACATTTCTGTGACTGGGCGGGGCGAGGTGACATTTCCCACCTTTTGCCAGCGATGACATGTCCCGGATAGGCTGGCGTTGGGGAATCGCGGCTACCTACACCTCGCACTCTCCGATAACCAAAGCGAGGGATCAGAGCTCTCTCTTCCTCTCTCTGTTCTCTCTCTCTGTTCTCTCTCTCAACAGCACTGAGATATAAGACACACACACACAGGGAAATAGGTGCGTTTATGGCATGTGGCTTATCAGTCTAATCCTGCTGTACTCTCTAACTCGAGGTACGTCATATTTCTTTTCAAATGGTTAAATAACTAACAATTGCAATATGATATTTGGTTTTTGTGAGATTATGGACAAAAAGTGAAACGCCCTGTTACATTTTACCCTGTAAACTATTATGCCTGTGAAAGTCTATATAAAATATTCCATATATCAGATATGGTTGATTTTTTTAACGAGTTTCGAAAATGCAGACTATTGTGTCAACAAATGCTAAACATCTTTCGCCAGAATATCATAGATTTGTAATCAAACACGCATAGAAACAGTCCCCCATTTCCGATTTGCGATTTAGGAATGATTCAGGAGTGGGATTTGGGGGTAGTGGGGGGGAAGAGAGAAGGTACAATGTAACGTAGCCATCGTGTTAAGATTAGAGATTTCGATTGTACAAACGCAATGTACCTTGGCATCAGTTAGAGTTGCCGATACAATTAGATTTTCTGATCACTGCAAAAGGGTTTGCGTTGAGTTCTGGACTTGATTTATTAAAACAGTGCATGTTTTTTGGTGTGTGTGGGAATTGATTCCAATTAGTGTGCTTTTCAAAAAAAAATCTACCTCGTGTTATTTCTATTTAATGTTCTATCCGTCCTGCAAACTGCGAAACGGGGACAAGATGTGTGCAGATGTGTGAATGGCCGGTGCCCCGGGATTCCCTCCCGGGTGTTAAGCGCCTGGTTCGGGGAAATTCAGAGTATGTGCCCGGTAAACTAGCCCCAAGGGTGAAACGCGCTCCATCCCTGGATTTGTGTGATTCTTGTCAAATTATACATTTCCTTACGCGTCTGTCTCTACTGTGTTTTATCAGATTGGATTTTATTGAAACACGAAGAGTACTTTTTTTAACACAGGATTGCTGATAGACGGGATATTTCGAGTCTGTTCTTAAAATGCTCGTGTTAACGCACTGTTCCTCGGTCCACACTTCGCGGCGGGAGCGTGGAGCGGTCCCCTGCCTAATATGTGTAATCCCCGCATGTAAATGTCAAGGATTTGTGCAACATGTATGGCAGGCAGCGGAGAGAAAACACGTTATCAGCCACAGAATAATCAAACACGAACAAGAGTTGGGAGTGTATGTGAAACCGATGTGAAGTTTAAACATTCCCAGCGTCTGAGATGGGGTTGATCGGAATCGTATCTTGCAGCAGATTTTCCAGATTTTTTTGATTTTTTTTGCGATAAAGTGAAATATGTGTAGCTAGATGTGTAGCATCGATATTACATAGCGACAGGAAGGTGGTTCCATTGCATTAAGAGAGACTCTGCGTTCGTGCAATGCAATTGGTTCCTGTTCCTCTGGCGTGGCTCTGGAACGAGACACCGAGCGGTGTTAACATCCCCCTTCTTCTCCCCCATTCCCCTTCCTCTCTTTCCCCCATCCCCTTACCCCCCCCCCATCCCCATCCTAGCACCTCCCGCAGCCAACCCACTGACAATAACTTGTTCTCTTCCTCGCCCCCCACAAACACCTCGCGCGCGCACGAGAACAATTGTACAAAAAATAATAAACCTTCAAGAAAAATGTTTGTTTTGTCATCATACAGTGAGATACACACTCGCCCTCACTCTCCCCCTAGTCCCCACTCTCTCACCCCGCCACCACCACCACTCTCTCGTCCCCACTCACACTTACTCAGACTCGCTTGTGTCCACTCGCTCTCACAATTCTTTCTCCCCCCCCTCTCACCCCACCCCCTCCTCTCAACTCCCTACCCACTCGCCCCCCTCTCACTCCCCTCTCTTTCCCACCTCCGCACACTCTCGTTCTTCGCTGTCGCTCACTCTCACACTCGTTCACTCATAATCATCCCCTCGCACCCGTTCTCGCTTCCCCTTCCCCCCCTTTCCCTGCTACTCGCCCCCCCCCCCTTTGCTCCCCCTCCCTCCCTCCCTCTCTCTCGCAACCCCCACCGCCTTTCTTACTCCCGCACCCCACTCTCGCTATCTTTCTCCCGCACTTCCTCCTCTTTCAATCGAAGCCCCTCTCTGCGTATCTCTATCTCACCGCCGTCTTTCTCTCTCGACTCTCTCTCTCCCTCCATCTCCCTCGATCTCTCATTTTTTGTCTCATTTGCTCGCCCCCTCGCTCCTCACTGCCGCTCCCTCGCCCAGAGACTCACCCTGCACGAATATCGCAGCTCACTACTATACACATCGCATACACCTGCCCAGCCCGGGTTTCCCCCGAATGTTTTTTCCCCAACCCCCGTGAGCTGTCTTGGTACTTGTGTGAATGTATTATCTAAACGCACAGGGCAGCCGGTGTGGCTTCCAGTTGAAATGACCGTAGCAGCAAATTCCCCAGGGGGACGGTCAACTTTTGCTCTGGTGGGAGTTACGGTCAGCTGTGAAACGGAACCAATTCCTCGCTTTGGACGTTTCCCTGCGAGTTTGTTCCTCTGTTTTCAGTGAATTGATCGCCGTTCCTATTGTTTTTACGCCACTCCGTTGTACATTGCGGGCGAGCGAGTGTGTCACGTTACTCCTGCATTAAGAACAGAACCCCTTTTAGTAATAATATGGAAGAAAATCCAGTCCAAATTTCAGACAATTCAAAGACCATGTGTTCTGCAGTTCATATTGATTGAGCTGTGGATGCGTTCAATTCTATTAAGTGTCTTAGTTGTCAGCGGTTTATCCTTTTCCCATTGTGAACGTTCACCTACTGAAATATAATGCCTGTAAATTCTGCCTCCTATTCCAATCCTGGTAAGCTCTCCTAAATCCTTTAAATATAAATCCTTCGCCCCCCCCCCAAAAAAAAAGCAACACAGGACTTAGTCATATCTCCACTATCTAGCAGTGTACAGATTTGTAGGGAATTGGCTGCAATCCCTGTAATGAAGGATGTGTAACCGCTATCTGTGGCGTTATAACAATCTCTTGTTTGTGAAATGCCCATTAAAAGGACTTATCTTGCACTGGAGTGTGACAGGAAAATGCAAGCTGCAAATGCTACAACCATTGGGGGTAGTTACCTTATCTGCAGAAGGTCCATTAAAGAGGACTAGGCCAGTTTGGTCCATGCTAATGTATATTCCCTGTCTCCCTTTTCATCTATTTATTAAAAAATATTAAATGTCTTGTTGCACAATTTTTCCTATTCATTGGTCTAAGGACACATGGGATGATGTGTGTGCCTCTGTGGAATCCTTTTCTGATATATGCTGGGGTAGAGGATTCATCTGCTGTCTTACTTGTCTACATTCATGTTAGAAATGTGGGCACAGACTGATGTCCTGTAAACAGTTGTGCCTTGCAATGTCCACAAGGGAGCTGGAAATCCCAGCAGAATCCGTGCATCGACTAAAATCATCTTACTATGGCGTGCACGATACTCGTGGAAAAATAGTATGGATCATTTGGATAGCATGGGTGGCTCAATTGTAATCATGTAATATTTTTCCACTGACTGGTTAGAACGCCACAAAAGTGTTTCACTATACCTCGGTACACGTGACAATAAACTAAACTGAAGCTGTTTGAAGTCTATGACTCTACACACAAGTATGTATTGTGTAGAAGAGACTAGTGCAGAGAAACCTACTGCATTCACTGGCAGAGGAAACTCGATGGGACAAGTGGTCTAGTACTGCTCCTATGACATGAACTTTTGAAGAACAAACTTCAGTGTGAAAATTACAAGCGAGGTCAATATTGTGCTAATTTTGCTGGTGACCTCAGTTGTACTGTGACATTTGTACTGTGGTCTAAAGGGGAAGTGCAGTTTTTTTGTGAAATATGATTCTACTCGACAGGTGTTTGCACTGAAGATTGGGAGCAATAAAAGCCAGGATTGTCTGTTAGTGAAAGAAAACTATGGGGGTGGCTGGTAATGTCAGTGTACGTATATTGGCATTTGGTGTTGTCTTGTATGGCGCTACTTCTAAGGGCTGTAATGCCACTGCATAGATGCATAGACTGTTTAGAGGGCAGTTAGCAATGAAGCACATTGGTGCCATGTACTTTATACATTCATATTGAAAGAGTGCGCAGATTTCGTGAGCGGGTGCAGTTTGTGTGTCGGTGGCTCTGGCTTCAATCACACACCTACTTGACATCGGACAGTCATCATTGTTCCTTCATTGTTGCCGGGTCATATCCATCACCATTGTATCAGCACCTTCATTACAAAGACTGTGATGGTTCAAGAAGGTGGCTCACTGCCTTGTACTCAAGGGTACATGGGGATGGGCAATAACTTCTGGCTTTGCCAGTCGCACCCACATTTCACAAAATGTTCCCATGGTGCTGGAAGGTGGAGAGTTCCATTAGTTTGATTGGGTGACCATGATATAATGGCCTGAAGAAGGGTTCCATCCTGAAACATCACCCGTTCTTTTTCTCCAGAGATGCTGCCCGACCCGCTGAGTTACTCCAGCACTTTGTGCCTATCTTCGGTACAAACCGGCATCTGCAGTTCCTTCCTACATATGATGTTATGGCACTGTGTAATCATTCAGTTGATGTGAATCTCATTGCGACCCAATGCTCAACCTAGAAACGAGGAACTACAAATGCTGGATTACCAAGGATAGGCACACAATGATGGTGTAACTCAATGGGTCAGACGGCATCCCTGGAGAACATGGATAGGTGTTGTTTCCAGTCGGGATGTCATCTATCCATGATCTCCAGGGACATGTTGAGTTACTCCAGCAATTTGTACCTTTCCAATGCTCAACTTAATCATGTTTTATGTTTGGCGTTGTTAGTATTCTCACCTGTCGTGGTGGAACATTGGTGAGGTAGATTCAATCCCTGTTTAGAGTCCTGAGAACTGAGCACAAAACAAACACAGACTGCTGTCTGAAGAAGGGTTTCGGCCCGAAACGTTGCCTATTTCCTTCGCTCCATAGATGCTGCTGCACCCGCTGAGTTTCTCCAGTTTTTTTGTGTAACCTTCGATTCTCCAGCATCTGCAGTTCCTTCTTAAAAACTGCTGTCTATGTGGGTTTATTGAATTGTAGAATGGGTTGCCTTTTGTATGAGATGAGGTCCAGCCATAGCAATCTGGAGACTAAAGATGATATGGCTATACAGGAAAAGACTCTTTATGTTGACATAATAGGACAGTAAGCCGGAGGATGAGGAAACTTTATGGATTCAGTAAACGTGGACCAGAAAATTGATGAAAGAGAAAGTAGAATATGGAAGTGATCTAGGAAGAGACATAAACAGAGATTGTTAAAACCGTCCATGAATACCGTGAATAGTAAAAAGCAAAAAATAAATAAAATTCAGCACGAGCCCTTTATTATTTGAGATGGGAGAAATTATATTGAGGTTAAAAGAAATTGCAGAAAAAATGTATGTGCATTGTGTCTTCGTGAAAGGATAACAAAATAATTGGAGATGATGGAGGCTACAGGTCTAGAGAGAAGGAGAAGCTCAACATGTGGTTATTTTTTTTTATTGTTAAAAGAAAGCACCACTGGAGAAAATGATGGTCTAGAAAGTTGAGAAATCTCCAGAACACATTCTGTATCCCATTGTTTTGAAAGAAGTCGCTGTGGAGACAGTGAATGTACTGGTTGTTTTCTTATACTCTCCTGGGTTTAGAAGACTCTGATCGAAACATTCAAAATTCTTGCAGGGTAGATGCAAGGATAATGTTTCTCATGAAGTTAGAAGAAGGGTCCCAACCCAAAATGCTGTCTGTCCATTTCCCCCACAGATGCTGCCTGGCCCACTGCGTTAATCCAGCACTTAGTGTTTGGCTCAAGATTTCTGCATCTGCATTTCATTGTATCTCTCGTGTTTCTCCTGGCTGGGGTGACTAGAACGAGTAGTCATAATCCCAAGGCAAAGGTCAGCCAAACGGGAAGAGAAGAAGAATTTTCTTTGCCTAGAAGCTCATGAATCTTTGGGAATTTCTCTGCAAGAGTGCTGTGGAGGCCTGGTCACTGAGTATATTTAATAAGAGATTGATAGATGGCAAAGCAAATCATCGGAAGTAGGGTTAGTGCAGGAAAGTGAGGATGAGGTGAATTCGTAAAATGAGGGAGCTATCATGAGAAGAGATTGAAAATGTTTGGCTATAGTCATTGGTGTTTGGAAGAATAACGTGTGGTCTCATTGCATCTTATGACCTCGAGGTTACTCTACAAAGTAAATGTTGAGAAGGTTATTCCTATGGATAGGGTCATTCCTCAGGATAAGGGGTCATCAATTTATCCTTAATATTTTGTTTAGTTTAGAGATGGAAAGAGGCCCTTTGGTGGACCATCGATCACCCGCTCACACTAGTTCTATGTTATCGCACTTTAGCATCTACTTTCTACACACTAGGGACAATTTATAGAGCCCGCCTTGACTACAACCCCGCACGTCTTTGGGGACGCAGGAGGAAACCGGAGCACCTGGAGGAAACCCACACAGGCACAGGGAGAGCGTGCAAACTCCAAGCACCACCTGAGGGCAGAATGAAACCCGGGTCTCTGGCACTGTGAGACATGGCCCTACCAGCTGTGCCTCTCTGCCATCTTATATGACCATAAGGCATAGAAGAAAATGTAGGCCATTCAACCCATCGAGTCTACTCTGGCATTCAATTATGGCTGATCTATTTTTTCCTCCCAACCTCGCTCTCCTGCCTTTTGCCTGTAACCTTTCACACTCTTACTAATCAATAATCTATCAATTCCTGCTTTTAAAAATAGCCAATGTCTTGTCCTCGAGTTGAAGTTGAACTTCTACTTCTATTCTCAAAAGACTTGGGTACCTGGAGGTTGGGTCACAAATTATATATAAAGTTGACTTGATGTGGGGTTGGGCAGCAAGATGGAAGTGAGTTGAGATGAGCCACGTTCCTAATGAACGGCAGAGTAATTATGAGGAACCTATTTCTCTTTGTTATGTTCTGATGTTTTGATTTCAGAGGTTATCAAATTGAATTCACAAATTGCCACGGTGGAATGTTGACCTCATTTCTGCTGAGTTAATGATCTGGTTCTGGTAGCACAGTCGTCATGCACCTGCTCCACTTTATGCTGGTGCTTCTTATTTGTCATGTTGTCCAATTTGAATGTTGCCAGCTCAGTTTATTGCTGTTGTCTCGGACACAGCAGGGTGCTACTGTGTTTAGTGTGTCTGCAACGACCAAGGATAATTTATGCAGTCGGCTCTTACTAACCTTCCATGTCTTTCTAATGACGTAGGCGGTTGCCATTCAGCCCATCAGCAGCATGCTGGCTCTTGGAACAATACCATTCTCCCCATAATTTTCCCTTTAACATGTTCTTACCACAATGCCATCTACTCTTTACCCCCTGCACCCCACCTCTCTGCATTCTACCATGCAACACACCGAGTGGCACAGCGGTAGAGTTGCTGTCCAACAGCACCAGGGAACCAAGTTCCATATTCAACACACGTGCTCTCTGTACAATTTGCATGTTCTCCCTGCGACCACTTGGGATGCCTCTGGGTGCCCCGGTTTTCACCCACCTTCCAAAGATGTGCAGGTTTGTAAGTTAATGGGCTTCAATAAATTGTTCCCAGTTCATTGGATAGTGCTAGTGCATGGATGATCGCTGGTTGGTGTGGACTTGGTGGGCTGAAGGGCATGTTTCCACGCTATATCTCAAATAGCCCTGTCCCACTTACACGACTTTTTCGGCCTCTTCCGGCACCCGTCATAGGTCATTGCAGGTCTGCGAAAACTTTCAACATGTTGAAAATTCAGCGACGACCAGAAAGATGCCACAACTCTTCGGGCGACTGAGGAGACTACTCACGACCATACAGGTGACACCCTGGCAACATGTCGTGGCGTGAAGCCTGTATGGTCGTGAGTAGTCACCCAAAGAGTTGTACCTTGTTCTGGTCACCGCTGGATTTTCAACATATTGAAACATTTCGGCGACCTGTAATAACCAATGACGGGTGCCGGCAGTCGCCGAAAAAGTTGCGTAAGTGGGACGGGTCCCTAAAACTATATGAGTCTTGACGTAGTTCACAGCTTTGTAGATTGCAGCATTTTAAATGTTCAGACAACCCAGCGGAATGAATGTTGACTTCTCTAATTTCAAGTAACTCCTTCATTCCCCACCCCCCGCCCACCCTAATTGTTCCACTGTTTGCATCCTTGTCTCCCTCTCACTATTACGCCTTCCCCAGCCAACAATGCGCCATTATAGGCTCTGCACATCCTGAGGCCATCTGTTGCCAGCCCTGATGTGTTCTGGCCTTTCCTTGCCTCTCCCACCCCACCCTCCCCACACATCTACTCTCAATCTGAAGAAGGGTTCCAACCTGAAACTTCACCTTTTTTGTTTTGCTCCAGAGATGCTGCCTGACCCGCTGAGTTACTCCAGCATTTTGTGTCTATCGTCACTTTGGGTACAAAACTGGTTTCTGCCTTTATCACCCTTTCAGACAGTAAATTCTAATAACTCTCCACCTCTGGGGTAAAATACTGCTCATCTCTCCTTTAATCTAAATTCTAATTACCTTAAAGCTGGAGTTATTGATAACACCACAGCAAGCCAGAGTGGTAACATTCGGTTAATTTCCTCCGTTAATCACGTTCTGTGACCAGGCTGATGTAAACGACCAAAATTGATTTTATGCACAATGTAGAACTAGCTATTCGTCACTCAATGCATTCTTCTGGAGAAATTGCTGTAGATTTATTGGAGGAAGGTTATGTTTCCCCTTCTCTTTTAAACACACTCTGTTTTCTGTGTGGGTGGATTTGGTTTGCCAAACAATAAATATTTACGGTGTAATAATGTGTCCCACTTGCTTCCAATGCATTGAGCTGCCTGCAAATACTCCACTCTAAATGGACACCCCTGGTTATTGGCTCCTCTGCCAAGGAAAATCTGCCCTTTAAATCTACTCGTTCAAGGACCTTTCTAATTTTGCACAACACAATTAAGCCTCCGTGGTCTGAAGAAGGGTTCCGACCTGAGGCGTCGCCCATCGCAGGGGGAACGTGCAAACTCCGCACAGACAGCACCCGAGGTTAGGAGCGAGTCTGGGGCTCTGAGGCAGTGGCTCTACCAGCTGTGTCATTCTCTTCACACGTGATGTCTTAATGAAGTGGGGGAATGTAAGCTGTTAGTAGCACAATGCAACCGTTTGCTTTGCAAGTTTACTTAATACAGTTGGCAAGCAGCGTGGCAAATTTGGATCCTTTCCCATGGAAATTGGCCAAATTTGTTCATTTAACTGGATACAGAGAGCTACATGCTTGGCGGCTAACATATAGTTAAATATTATTTCCACTAGTTTTCAGATGGATTTCATGTAAACTAGGGTGAGAAAGGTCAGTGATTTGACTGGTGAAGCAAGGCCAACAATGGACAAAACACACTCATTGCAAAGGTGAAGTGTACAAGATTGGACTGCCATTCTCTGGTCCCTCTTTACTTCTCTTTACTTGTCTTTACTTCTCACTTAATAAACTGTGATTGTTGATTAGAGTTGGTGGTTATAAATAGCTTGTGCAGTTTTTGTTGATGTGGTTCAATGTACAAGAGCATTGTCAACCTTAGCTCCATTTACCTGCGCATCTGCCACATCTTTTAACGCCACTAACCTGGCAGTCTTGAATTTGGACAAGACGTAGCAAAAATAGTGGGTCAGCGGTAGAGCTGCTGTCTCACAGAGTCAGAGACCTGGGTTTGCTCCTGACTCCAGGTGCTGTCTGTACGGAGTTTGTACATTCACCCTGTGACCTGCGTGGGTTTTCTCCGACATCTTCGGTTTCCTTCCACACTCCAAAGACGTGCAGGTTTGTAGGCTAATTGGCTTGGTGTAAATGTTAAAAATTGTCCGAGTGTAGGATAGTGTTAGTGTGCGGGGATCGCTGGTCGGCGCAGACTCGGTGGGCCGAAGGGCCTGTTTCTGCGCTGCATCTCTAAACTAAACTAAAATAGAAAATAAAGGAGGACAGGAGATATTTAAGGCCAATATGTTCCTGTGCAAATTTGCAGTGTGAATTCGGGGAGACATAAACAGCGCTGGGGTAATTTGATAACACTTGATAATGCATTTGTTCAGATAAACTATCTACCAATGCCTTCAAGAATATATTGGTCAGTTTATATTAGAACTTCAATTTGTATGAGAATGACTGATGCCCATAAGTCCCCGATGAACAGCTTATCAATACTGCTAAATTATTGATGCTGTTTCATGAAATAATGTTTATTCAGTAATCAAATAAACTGCTTTGGGAAAGCTTGTCAGCGATAGTCAACATTGACCAAATTCTAGTTGATCGCTTAGACAGCACAATATATATCTGAAGAAGGGTTTCGGCCCAAAACGTTGCCTATTTCCTTCGCTCCATAGATGCTGCTGCACCCGCTGAGTTTCTCCAGCTTTTTTGTGTAGCACAATATATATGTTCCTGTTCATGGGAAATTATTGATAGAAAGCCTTCATCTAGATAGCCTAGTGCGATCTGTAGTGAAGTAGTTTGACTTCAGAAGACGGAGCTACCCTTTGTTATCTGGCATGTCCTTTGATGTTCTCCATACCCCTGAGGAACAGTCCTTGTGTAATTGGTCTGTTCGTTGAAAGGTTGCAAGCAGAAGAAAGATCTGTACCCAGGCTTTCTGAAGAACAGTGCTCACCAGGAATTATTCACAAGTGCCACATCTGGCTTCGGATGGTACAGATGTTGCACAGATTCACTGGTGTATTTCAGGGTCTGAGTCCTTTGTGTTGTGCAGTATTTGAAGTTGCAATGAGCGTTTGTTGATGAACAGTGATTATTAAAACCCTTGGCCACAATCTAGGGTTGATATCTTTCAAGTGCCCAGCAGTCTTTTCCAGGGCTATGGTTAGTTTTGTTTAGTTTAGTTTAGAGATACAATGTAGAAACAGGCCCTTCAGCCCACTGAGTCGCTGTCGACCATCGATCTCCACACACTAACACTAACCTACCCACCTAGGGACAATTTATAATTTTACTGAAGCCAATTAACCTACAAATCTGCATGTCTCTGGAGTGTGGGAGGAAACCGGAGCACCCGTAGAAAACCCACGCAGTCTCCCAGGGAGAACGTACAAACTCTGTATAGACAACAGCCATGGTCAGGATTGAACCTGGGTCTCTGGCACTGTAAGGCAGCAATTATACCACTGCTCCTGGATTCAATGTTGTATTTCTAGATCTGAGTCCTTTATTTTGTGTCATATTTGGAGTTGCAATGAGTGTTTGTTGATAATAGACAATAGACAATAGGTGCAGGAGTAGGCCACTCTGTTCTTCGAGCCAGCACCGCCATTCAATGTGATCATGGCTGATCATCCCCAATCAATACCCTGTTCCTGCCTTCTCCCCATATCCCCTGACTCCGCTATCTTTAAGAGCTCTATCTAGCTCTCTCTTGAAAGTATCCAGAGAACCGGCCTCCACAAACTCACAACTCTCTGTGTGAAAAAGTGTTTCCTCGTCTCCGTTCTAAATGGCTTATTCTAAATGGCCCTTATTCTTAAACTGTCTTCTGGACTCTGGTTTGGTTCTGGACTCCCCCAACATCAACAACATGTTTCCTGCCTCTAGCGTGTCCAAACCCTTAATAATCTTATGTTTCAATAAGATATCCTCTCATCCTTCTAAACAGCAGAGTATACGAGCCCAGCCGCTCCATTCTCTCAGCACATGACAGTCCCGCCATCCCGGGAATTAACCTTGCAAACCTACGCTGCACTCCCTCAATAGCAAGAATGTCCTTCCTCAAATTCAGTTCTTCCTGATGAACTGTTTTTATTAAAACCCCTTGCCACAATTTAGGGGTCATATCTTTGAAGTGCCCAGCAGTCTTTCCCAGGGCTATGGTAATGTAACGGTTAATAGTCTGCTAGAGGCCTCAACTGGTGATCCAATGGTGATGCGAGTTCAAATATAACAACAGCAGCAGGGAATTTAAATCAAATTAATTAAAAAGTCTGGAATGAAGGGCTTGTATCATTAATGGTTACTATGAGGTGAAAGGATGTTCATAAAAGTCTGATGGGTTCTCTAAATTAAAATTGATTATGTTTTACCTGGTTACATTTAAATCACAGCCGAGCAGGACACGAGGGCAAGTAACATCAGGCGTTTGGTGTTAAATATGGGTGGATCGTTGACCAAGCTGGTGGAGCTGCTGCCTCACGGTGTAAGAAACCTGGTTCGATCCTGATCTCCATTGCTCCATATGTGTAGATTGTACATTCTCCCTCCAACACGGGTACATCAACAGAACCCATTTAGAGGGTGATGGGCCAAATGCAGGCAAGTGGACTAGTGTAGAATGGGCATGTTGGCCAGAGTGGGCAAATTGGGCTGAAGGGCTTGTATCCACGCTGTATATCGCTCTATGACTCTGAGACGCTATAACTGCATGGGATTCCTCTGCACAGTTTGATTTTATACCTCGCCCCAAAGACGTGCGAACTGGGAAGTTAATTAGCTGCTGTAAATTGTGTAGGTAAATGATAGAATGTGAGGGGCATCGATGAGAATGTGGGGTTGGTGTAATTGAGTGATTGTTGGCTGGCACAGACTGTGGGTTGAAGGGCTCGTTTCCTTACCTCTGTGGCAGTCGTTGGAAGCAATGAATGAAAATTATTGGTCAAGCAGCCAGAGTTCTGGACCTTTGAGCCTGAGGCATGAGTTTTGAATCCCATCCTGGCAGCTGGAGAATTTAAATGCGAATGCTGGTCTCCCCCTGACTAGTGAACATTTGCTTAACAAAGCTTTGCTCTTTAGTCTCACCCTCTCGCTGCAGTGGACTGTGGGGAAGGTCATTCACTTCTCGTGATGCCACCCCACACAAAATAAACTCCTCATCGCACTGCACGGTCAGGCCATTGACAGGACTTCATTGACATCAGGCAGCGGGCAGCCTGTTTGGGAGTTAGTGCCCACACGATGATAAGAAGGACAGGGTGCGGTCACCAGCAGAAGTGTAACTTGTTAGAGGCAAGATCCAATGTTGCTTGGACAGGGTGGGCATCATTAACATATGATGAGCGTTTGACGACACTGGGCCTGTACTCGCTGGAGTTTAGAAGAATGAGTGGGGACCTCATTGAAACGTACAGAATAGTGAAAGGCCTGGATAGAGTGGATGTGGAGAGGATGTTTCCATTAGTGGGAGAGTCTAGGTCTAGAGGTCATAGTCTCAGAATCTTATGGTTTCTTTAGTCACTGGGAGGTGAATCTGTGGAATTCATTGCCACCGAAGGCTGTGGAGGCTGTCTATGGCTATGTTTAAGGCGGAGATTGGCAGGTTCTTGATCAGTATGAGATCGGGAGTTATGGGGAAAAGGCAGGAGAATGCGGTTGAGAGGGAAAGATAGATCAGTCATGATTGAATGGCGGAATAGACTGAATGGGCCGAATTGCCTAATTCTGCTCCTTGTAACTTATGAATGTATTTCCAATCATTTTTGCTCTCATCTTGTTTACATTGTTTATTAAAAAAATGAAACTGTTGACTGACAGACAAATTAGTAGACCTCGAGCATATATCCGCCACCTGTGTTTTGCCTGTTAAACCCAGAATTACCTGTTGCACTGAGGGTTGCCAGTGATCAACATGTATACTTGATGAATTCATCTTCAAAATCTTCCCAAATTTGCAAACTCCAAATATTCACTCAGCAAATGAAATATTACAATTAGCCAATTACACTATTCAAAGAAAATGAAGGGGGAAAAAAAGCACATGATTGTTTTAAATGCCCCTATTATCTTTGTTCCTAGCGATGCCAAAAAGAGTTTAGGAGATTAATCTGTTTCTAGACTAATCCTGGATTAGCAAAGAAAGAAATAATTCAGGAATTGATTCGACCAGAAGCCATTCTATTTCTGTGTCATTCTGGAAAGCACTGGAGGCTGACATCCATGGTGAGGTAACCAATTATGGTTTATACGTCATGCTATTTGTGGTGGAGGAGAAATATTTATCAAATTTTTATACTCGAGGATGGAATCGTAATAAGGGTTTATTTGGGGAATGCTTCCCTTTGCCTGAATATGACCAATATTTTAAGGAGCTGTGCTGGGTACGTTTTTTTTACACAGATGGTGGTGAGTGCCTGGAATACAATACCAGAGAGGTGACACTTAAGAAGCATTTGGATGGGTGCATGGATATGCAGGGAATGGATGGATATAGATGTTGTGCAGGCAAAGGAAATTAGTTTATAGAGTCACAGAGTGATACATCATGGAAACAGGCCCTTCGGCCCAACTTGCCCACACCGGCCAACATGTCCCAGCTACACTAGTCCCTTGTTTGGTCCATATCACTCCAAATATCTTGGGCATGGTGTGTTCGGCACAGACATCGTGGGCTGAATTGGCTGCTCCTCTGCTGCACTTTTCTATGTTCTGATGTCAGGAGAAGACTTGCCAATGAGTAGGGGTGTTTGAATTCACATCCCAGTGCAGGGTCTGAGAACGCAAGGCAATTTGCCATCTACATGTAGTACTGGGGAATATTGTTAGATACCATCCAGTGAGTGGGTACGTTACTCAAACACCACATGGAACATTTATTTTCTGACATTAAAATAATTCATTTCACTTACATTTCATGACAATGTCCCAAATTGGAAATGGGAAATTTGCTGCAGTTCTCCTGTGCATAAGTAATCACAAATACACAGCAAATCAAACAGTGTCTGATGAACAACGATAGTAATTTCTCAGATGAGAAACCTTTTGTGTGTAAGTTATTTTCTAAAATATTATTAGTTGCAAGACCAGAAAAAAAAATAATTGATTATTTTACATCCGAGAAGGCTGAGAGAAAAATCTTGGTCGGGTAAAAAAGGTGAAGTTGCATTTACTGACAGAGAGACAGTAGCCAACATGCATGGGTTGAGGCCATAGAATTATACAGCATTGAAACAGGCCCTTCAGCCCACGACTTCCATATCTACATAAATCGGACAAGCCTTTGTATCTCTAAGCCAAATTGCTTGATAACACATTTGAGGGGGTACTATGAGTCACTGGGATCAGACTAGGTAAATAACAGATTTGCTTCACCGAACAACATACTGTAGTAACATACTGAAACCTGGCCACAAACTTAAAAACGTGGGTTTTAAGCAATTATCTGGCCGTGTCGTTTGAACGATGCAGCATGGAAACAGGGATTTTGGCCACAAGTCCATGCCGACCATCGATCACCCGTTCACACTAGTTCTATATAATCCCACTGTCTCATCCACACCCTACACACTAGGGGCAATTTTCAGAGGCCATGTTGTCCAGAGATGCAACCTAACTCGCTGTGTTACTCCAGCACTTTGGTACAATGAAACGTTTTTTATTTTTGCACGCTATGCTGTCAGTGAAAAAACTATACATGATTACAATCAAGCAATCCATAGTGTACAGATACAGGATAAAAGAATAACTGTAAGATATAGTCCAGCAAAATTTGATTAAAGATAGTCCCAGGGTCTCCAAAGAGGTAGATGGTCGGTCAGGACTGTTGGTGATAGATGGTTTAGTTGCCTGTTAACAGGTGGGAAGGAATTGTCCCTGAAACTGGAGGTTTCAAGAACATGTTTCCTGCCTCTAGCGTTTCCAAACCCTTAATAATCTTATATGTTTTAATAAGATACCCTCTCATCCTTCTAAATTCCAGAGTATACAAGCCCAGCCGCTCCATTCTCTCAGCATATGACAGTCCCGCCATCCCGGAATGTAATCTTTTGAACCTAGGCTGCACTCCCTCAATAGCAAGAATGCCCTTCTGCAAATTAGGTGTGGTCTCACTAGGGCCCTGTACAACTGCAGAAGGACCTCTTTGCTCCCATACTCAACTCCTCTTGTAATGAAGGCCAACATGCCATTTGCTTTCTTCACTGCTTGCTGTACCTGCATGCTTACTTTCATTGACTGATAAACAAGGACCCCCAGATGTCTGAAGAAGGGTTTCGGCCCGAAATGTTGCCTATTTCCTTTGCTCCAAAGATGCTGCTGCACCCGCTGAGTTTCTCCAGCATTTTTGTGTACCTTTGATTTTCCAGCATCTGCAGTTCCTTCTCAAACCCCCAGATCCTGTTGTACTTCCCCTTTTCCCAACTTGACACCATTTAGATAATAATCTGCCTTCCTGTTTTTGCTATCAACATCACCAGTGAGGTAGAGAACCCCCCCAATGGTAGTGGAGTGTCGGCCTGGATTACATTAAGTCATGAGCGGCATGGTGGCATAGAAGTAGAGTTACTGCTTTCCATCACCACAGACCCGGGTTCGATCCTGACTACGGGCGCTGTCTGTACGGGGTTTGTACGTTCTTCTCCTCGGTACCTGCGTATGATTCTCCGTGTGTTCCGGTTTCCTCCCAAACTCCAACAACGTACCGTTTGTTGGCTAAAAGACTTGGTAAAATTGTAAAGTGTCTCTAGTGCGTGTAGGATAGTGCTTGTGTGCCGAAGGACATGTTTCCGCACTGTATCTCTAAACCAAACTAAACGTTGGAATGGAATTTGAGTCTGAAAACCCCAATTCTGGGCAATCTCCGTGCGGCACCTGATGCCAGATATGAATACTAATTCTTGGAAGCTTCCCTGGACAATCCTGGTGTTCGGATGCGCTGTAGTGGATGATGCTGCTGAGTTACAGCAGTTGGTGTGGGGGATGGTGTATAGTTCTGATCCCAGATGGCCTCTGATGTTGCTGCGATAACAAATCAGACGTAAATATATTTTTGGGCACGTTTAATTGAGCATTCATCAGCTGCAGAAACCAATCTCCGTCAGCTGTTCCTGACGGACTTCATGTTAAAGCTCCACTTCACTAGATGCTGCGAGCGCATTTTTAATTGTCCAGTTGAACTCTTGCTGTACGTTAAGAAAGAACTGCAGATGCATGTTAAACAGAAGGTAGACACAAAATGCTGGAGTAACCCAGCGGGTGAGGCAGCATCTAGGGAGAGAAGGAATCGGCGACGTTTCAGGTACTTTCCCAACTTCCACAATACTCAGAAACATCAAAGATAATTTTAGTACGATTCTGCCCAAATGGAACAGGCCAAAGATGTAGTCTGAAGAAGGATCTTGACCTGAAACATCACCCATTCCTTTTCTCCAGAGATGTTGCCTGACCTGCTGAGTTACTCCGGCATTTTGTGTCTATCTACACCAAAGATTATACCTTGCGTCTCCTGCCACTGGCTGCCGGTTTGGTCTGAAGCCTATTCAGCCTATTGAGTCCGCCATTCAATCATGACTGATCTATCTTTCCCTCTCAACGGCAATCCTCCTGGCTTCTCTTATAACATTCAACACCCTCACTAATCAATAACCCCTCAAACATTGCTTTAAAGATACCCAATGATTGCAATGAATTCCACAGATTCACCACCACCTGACTAAAGAAATTCCGCCTCATCTCAATTCTAACGGTACGTCCTTTTATTCTGAGGCTGCGCCCTCTGTTCCTGGACTCTCCTTCTAGTGGAAACATCCTCTCCACATCCACTCTATCCAGACCTTTCATTATTCGATGAGTTTCCCCCTCCCCATTATTCAGTGAGGTCCCCCCTCACTCTTGCAGGTTCAGACCTGGAGGCTCCCACACTCGTGGTTTTGGGCTGGTAGAGCTAGTGTAGCCATAGCTAGTAGCTGGAGGCTGCTATCTCGGACACTGATTCTGCACTGGTCACCCCATTGCAGGCTCCTGGTCCTTTGCCGTTCTCACTGTTGAAGTGGAACAAGTTCAATGGTTTTGTTGAATTTCCTCAGCATTTTATTTGGGCCATTCTGTTTCTGTTGAGCATCTATATTTGGCTGTTTGATGGATACAGTAGTTCTAGTGGCACTAATTAAAGAAAATTATTCCCTCAAGCTTAAAGCAGAAATGTAAATTTATGCTTCAGTTCCACTTTAAATGAAGTTCTCTTTTTCCCCCATCAATCCAAATTTGGTTAAATAGGACTGTGTACGGATGTGATTGACATTCAGAATGTGACAATTTTTATATGATTATTTTAACGAGTAATTATAGATGTAGCCATGACTAGGAATCACTGGATACCATCCAGTGGAATGGTATCCAGTGCAGATGGAAATTTCTCTTAAATTCACAATGCCCACCCTTTCATTTTTAAAGAAACAAGTCTGGTTTGCTGGAGAGCTTTTCTCTGCTGTGTTTGAATAAAGTTGAATAATTTTATAAGTATACTAGACCAAGTGCAGACCCGCTGGGTATGTATATATATTGTGTGTGTATATATGTGTGTGTGTATATGCATATATTTGTGTGCATATACACACACACCATATATATACAGTGTGTGTAAGCACGTGTGTGTATATATATGTATACATGTGTGCATATATGTATGTGTATACATGTGTGCATATATGTATGTGTATACATGTGTGCATATATGTATGTGTATACATGTGTGCATATATGTATGTGTATACATTCAAACAAGAGGACATGACATGACTTCAGAATTAAGGGACAGAAGTTTAGGGCTAATATGAGGGGGAACTTCTTTACGCAGAGAGTGGTGGCGGTGTGGAATGATCCCAGTGGAAGTGTGGAGGCAGGTTCATTGGTCATTTAAAAATAAATTGGATAGGCATATGGATGAGAAGGGAATGGAGGGTTATGGTATGAGTGCAGGCAGGTGGGACTGGGAAAAAAAACAAATTTGTTCGGCATGGACTTGTAGGGCCGAGATGGCCTGTTTCCGTGCTGTAATTGTTATATGGTTATATGGTTACATGTATGTGTATATACGTGTGTGTGTATATATATGTATACATGTGTGTGGGTGTATATATGTATACATGTTTGTATATGTGTACGTGTGTGTGTGTATACGTGTGTGTGTATATGTGTATACGTGTGTGTACATATGTGTGTGTATATATATATGTATGTGTATATATGTGTGTGTGTGTATATATGCACACGTTTAACTGGAAAACATATGCACACACTATAAATAAATATACACTCATATATGTATGTGTGTGTGTGTATATGTATTCCAGTTAAACAAGTTACTCACAAATGTGACACATTAGTTCATCACTGAGGGATAGCTACTTTCAAGTGGCTTATAGGATAAGTCAGAATATTTTACCCATCACTAAGTGGGTGGCGCAGCAGTAGAGTTGCTGTCTTCTAGCGCAAGAAACACGTATTTGAACCTGCCTACGGGTGCTGTCTGTACAGAGTTTATACTCTCCCCCTGTGAATGCGTGGGTTTTCTCCGGGTGCCCTGGCTTCCTCCCACACACCAAAGCTGTGCAGGTTTGTAGGTTAATTGGCTTCAGTAAAGTTTGTAAATTTTCCCTAGTGTGTAGGGTAGTTCTAGTGTAGGGGCATCGCTGGTCGGCACGGACATGGTGTGCCGAAGGGCCTGTTTCCGCACTGTATCTCTAAACTAAACTAGTAATATAACAGCATGCCAGCGTATTTACCACAGAAGGTAGTCAACAAAAGCACATGAGTTACGGGGGGGACTATAAATAGAGATGATGAATATAGAAGCAAGGAATTTATAGTCTTGTATTCGACAACATTACAAATAATTGGCAATGTCATGGCTAGAGTATTGTGAATAATTCTAGGCAATGGGAAAAGGCCGAGATAGGATACAGAATGTGTGATTGTATTATGCAGTGGATTAAGAGAGATTCTTGGTAAAGTCGGGATAATTCTCCTTGGGAACAGGAAGATAAATTAAATGAAAAGCAAGAAGGAGAGTTCCTTGGGAAAGAGGATGAGGAATTTGAACAGTTGTGTGCATATATAAAAAGCAAGGATAAAGGACTGAGCATAACTGTCCTGTCAGAGAGCTGGTACAGGTGGAATGGGCCAAATGGCCTCCCATTGACCTGCCAGGCTCTCTGAACCATGATGCTGTGGGACTGAGTTCACGTTCACGACCGCCTAACTAAAGATGACACATTTTCCTTCCTAAAGAATAATAGCACTTTGGGCATTGCACACCTATTTTAAACTCCCCTCCCCCCCCCCCCCTTAGACCTTTGGCCTCTGGTATTTAACATTTCCACACTTGAGAGAGGGGAGTTGGGGGCGGTGGAGAGACCTTGTCCATCTACCCTAACTATGTTTTTCATAATTTTATATATTTCTTGCATCGGTTGTCCCTAAGGCTCTGGGGCTCCAGAAAAAAACAATTTAAGTTAGTCCAACCTTTCCTTCCAGCTAATGTACTCCATTCGAGGCAACGTTCTGGTGAATCTCTTCCTCATCCTCTCCCAGCCTCCACAGT
The DNA here is from genome assembly GCF_028641065.1 of Leucoraja erinaceus. NCBI lineage: Eukaryota > Metazoa > Chordata > Chondrichthyes > Rajiformes > Rajidae > Leucoraja > Leucoraja erinaceus. The sequence goes on from NC_073408.1 coordinate 9,887,586, forward strand.
ATCGTGTGGCAACTGGAACTGTACACAATATTCCGAATCTGCCCTAAAGTGTTCTTTTACAGCTGCCACATGGCCTGCCATCTTTGAAGCTCATTGCCCCCTGTCTGATAAAGGCAAGCATGCAATACACCGCCATCACTAACTACCCTATCCGTTTATGGTACTACTTTTTCAGGGGAGCTATGGACTTGCAGCCCGATTCCTCTGCACATCAATGTATATCAACGGTTTAATCGTGCCATTTACTGTATGCTTTCTCCTCGTATTTGACCTCCCAAAATGCTTTCCTTCAGACTTGTACAGATTAAGCACTGTCTACCATGGCTCTGCTCAGATGTCCAACTGATTGATATCCCGCTTCATCCTTTGACAATCACTATCTACGACTCCATCAATTTTTGTGACATTTGCAGGCAGGCGTACTGATCAGACAACTTACATTTCCATCCATATCATTTAATATATTACATATAACAGAGGCCCCTGCACTGATCCTTGCTGAACAACACTGATCATAGACCTCCCAAGGGAAAAAAAAAACATTCGCCTATCCTTTCTCTTCTCTGACTAATTTAAATTTGGATCCAATTTGCCAACTTGCCATCAATCTCATGTGACATCTTATGAACCGGGCTGCCATGAGGGACCTCAGCAAATGCTTTACTGAAGTCTATGTAGACAACATCCTCGGCCCAACCCTCTTCAATCATCCTCATCATTTTTTTTTAAACAGGTACTACCCCACACAAAGACATGCTGACACAGCATAGCAAAGTGTACGGTCATGCACTTTGACAATAGACAATAGGTACAGGAGTAGGACATTCGGCCCTTCGAGCCAGCACCGCCATTCAATGTGATCATGGCTGATCATCCCCAATCAGTACCCCGTTCCTGCCTTCTCCCCATATCCCCTGACTGCGCTATTTTTAAGAGCCCTATCTAGCTCTCTCTTGAAAGTATCCAGGGAACCTGCCTCCGCCGCCCTCTGAGGCAGAGAATTCCACAGACTCACTACTCTCTGTGAGAAAAAGTGTTTCATCGTCTCCGTTCTAAATGGCTTACTCCTTATTCTTAAACTGAGGCCCCTAATTCTGGACTCCCCCAACATCAGGAACATGTTTCTTGCCTCTAGCGTGTCCAAACCCTTAACAATCTTATATGTTTCAATGAGATCCCCTTTCATCCTTCTAAACTTTGGTAGTAGGAATAAAGGCGTAGGCTGTTTTCTAAATGGGGAAAGGATTCAGAAATCTGAGGTGCAAAGGGACTTGGGAGTGCTGGTGCAGGATTCTCAAAAGTTGAATTTGCAAGTTGAATTTGTACTAAGGAAGGTGAATGCAATGTTAGCATTCATTTTCGAAAGGACTAGAATGTTAAAGCAGGATGCAATGTGGAGGCTTTATAAGCCACTGGTCAGACCGCATTTTGAGCAAATGTAATTGGAAATAAGGATTTAAAAATATGGTAATTTTGGGTCGGGAAACTATTTCTGAGGAAGTGACGTTCCAAAGCTGTATTGAACTAAAAGGACATTTAGTCAGAGGGTGGTGAATCTGTGGAATCCATTGCCACAGAAGGCTGTGATCAAGTCATTTGGTATTTTTAAAGTGGCGATTGACAGGTTTTTGACTAGTACGGGAGTCAAAGGTTACGGAGGAAGGCAGGAGAATGGGGTTGAGAGGGAAAAATAAATCTGCCATGAGTGAATGGCAGAGTAGATGCAGCCCGTTTCTGCTCCTATGACTCATGAACTCTCCCTAATAAGCCAATGCTTTTATACGTGAGTAAATCCTGGTCCTGAGAATCCTCTCCAATCATTTCTCTACCATTCAACAGTTCACCGGCCTGTAATTTTCTGGATTATCCTTGTTGTCCTTTTTAAACAAGGACCAACAATGGCCATTCTCAAGCCTTCTGTGTGCTGAAGAGCTGACAAGGATGTTTGTCAAGGCTCCAACAATCTTCTTCTTTACGTCCCTCAGTATTTTGTGATAGATTCCATCCATCCAGACCTACGGACTTATCCACCTTAACATTTAGCAAGACATCCACATTTCCTCCTTAATATTGATATGCCCTGGAATATCAATTACTCCTGCATGATCGCCCATCATCCAAGTCCTTTTCCTTGGTGACTATTGAAGACTAGTTGAGGGCATTGAGTTAAACTACAATCCAGCAGCTAAATAATCATTAGTATTGACATTATTTCCAAATCTGTTTTGAAACTGAATTGAAACTCTCAAGGCTGGGTTTCGATGGCACAGCGGTAGAGTTGCTGCCTTACAGTAAAATGCAGCGCCGGAGACACGGGTTCGATCCCGACTCTGGGTCATGTCTGTAAGGAGTTTGTACATTCTCCCTGTGATCTGTGTGGGTTTTCTCCGAGATCTTCGGTTTCCTCCCACACTCCAAAGACGTGCAGGTTTGTAGGTTAATTGGCTTGATAAATTGGCTTGATAAAATGTTTAAAAAAAAATTGTCCTGTATAAAGTTGTCCAACTTCCAGCATAGTCCCCTGGTGGACTCTTTGGAAGTAATGACTGCAAGTTTAAATTCTGTTCTTTGGCTATTGATCCAGACTTCCAGGTTTTAATGATGGAACTATGTTGCCTACCTAAACAGATTGCAGTCCCCTGCTTCATTTATGCAGACCAGTGGCTGTAGTTCCAGGGAGATTACAGGATACAATCGGCCAAAATTCCTCTCTGACCATCATCAGCTGAAACAAATTCAATGATTGTTCATTCTGAACTTAGATATTATCTTTGTAGGGAATAAGTTCCTCTGATTGTCCACAAAAGTCACTATAGTTCAGATGTACCTTAGAGAAGGGCCTCGACCCAAAACATCACCTATTCCATCTGTCCATAGATGCTGCCTCACCCGCTGAGTTTCTCCAGCATTTCTTGTCTACCTTCGTAGTTCAGATGTAATTTGTTTTATGGTATTTGATTCATTACATCATGATTTATTTTGGTATAACTAAAGCCGGCATTTATCTAGTTTTATCATTTACGCCTCATTTGGTGAACGTGGTCTCTTTTCAGCAGCATAAAACTTCCAGAGATTGGCTGTTGGAAGCGAAAATACAACTGTTGTTGGGTGCTAAATGCTGAAACACCAAATACCATCTGTCCTTCACCCCTATGCTCTGACCTCGTCCAACTAAATCATTAATTTTATCATTTAAATCCTTGTTTTATAGTCTTTACCTTAGTGCTCCCTATGGGTTTACCCTCCTCCAAGTACATACCCCCCTGACTTTCTGCAGCCCCTTCAACTACACCCTTTTGTAAATTCCCCACCTCCTTTCTGCCTCTTTTGGCGGGATGTGCATTTAGTTAAACGAAGCCTGAATTCCCTTAAACCTCCTTCACCTCCCTTCCTCTGCAAAATCTAAAACCCACCTCTTTGTCCAAACTTTAGCTGCTTGCCCCCTCCAGCTCCTCTTTGGCTCCATGTTAGATGTTGCTTGTTCATTTTCATCTGAGGCTCCTTTGGAATATATATTAAGCAAGGTTGTGTTGTCTTGTTGGTGAGTGGAATTAAGGTGCCTGAAACCCACCGTTCTCAAGACAACGTAAATCTCTCGTCCTGAGCTTGTGTTGCGTCACAATTTTGTTGGGGAACTGATTCTTTTGTATTAATGTAACTTTTGAAAAGGGAAGTTGGTATCACAGTGAACAAACCTGGTGTTGTTCCTGACATGAGCCCATCTGCATAGTTCTGTCAGTGTTGATAGCCTGAGGTAAGGACATGGGCTGTATGTGGGTGTCCATGGACAGCTGGAATACTTCTGCTTGCTCACAAAGCTCCGGTCCAAGACGGGTCGTGGGAACACTCTACCGTGCTCAAGGGCATGTTTCTCCAATGCCTTTGAAGACTTTGGGCCAGATGGCAAGGTTGGCGAATGCACGATTTTTAGGTTTAAACGGAATCTGCTTCATTGTGGAGAAGTTGGATATCAATGAGAATAAGATGCTCTGCACAAACAGAACAATGTAACACTGCACTCCTACATCTTTGTGGAGAGAATGGAGACTATTTCAACCCCTCCAGTGGATGGCAGAGGTTCAAGAAGGTGATTCACTAGGGATGGTTGGAGATGGACAATTAATGCTGGTCTTCAGCTGTACATACGTAACATAAATCCTGGCAAACACGTCTGCTGGCACCTATGTATTTATTTGTGGGAATCTGTACTTGAGATGTAAACAGGCTGCCAAACGGTGGAGCGGCACAGCTGGACTTCACTAGGCATCTTGTCAGCTTCTGTTCTCATCGGGTGGGCAAGGAGGGATTATAATTCCAGAATATTACTGTGATCTCCCATTGGGGAAAAACCTGAGTGAGTGAATGAGTGAGAAGGGGAGCAAGTGTGAGAGTGAGTGAGCGAGGGAGTGAGTGTGTGAATGAGAGTGAGAGTGTGTGAGTGAGAGTGTGTGAGTGAGTGTGTGAGTGAGAGTGTGTGGGTGAGAGTGTGCGAGTGGAGGAGAGAGTGTAAGAGTGAGTGTGTGAGTGAGTGAATGAGAGTGAGTGTGTGAGTGTGTGTGAATGAGAGTGAGTGTGTGAATGAGAGTGAGTGTGTGAATGAGAGTGAGTGTGAGCAAGAGAGTGTGAGAGTGTGTGTGAGTGGGTGAGTGAGAGTGTGTGAGTGAGTGTGTGTGAGTGGAGGAGAGAGTGTGTGAGACTGACTGCGGATGAGTGTGTGTGTATATGCGCAGCTCGCATATGCACAAATAGACATAAGGCTTAGCCCTCTTTCTCTCCCTGGTTTAATATACCAGTCCACATTGAGCGGACCAGGTAATATGGCCCAGGGGCAATGTCAGGATTAAATCCATTATCCCATTAATTTGCTTAAACTCCAGAAATCAGGCCTTGTGGAGGATTTACGCTCTAATGAAGCAACAGCACTTTCTTAGATGGTCAGTCTGGTACAAGCTCACAAGGGACACATTGCTAGCAGTTGCTATCGATTTATTCAAATCCAGCTTGGATAGCTTTCATTCACAAGACAGGATTCCCGGTCTCTGCTGCCTGCCGTCTGCCTACTAACCAACATGAACCTGTGCTCATCTAAACCTTGAATGCCTGTGGTTTAACAGGTCAGTGCATAACATTGTACGGTTTAGGAACAAGAGTAGGCCACTCAGCTCCTCAGGCATGCTTTACTATTTAATGAGATCATTTGATCTTTACCTCCTCAGAAACAGTTTCCTGTCCCAAAATGCCCATATTTTAAAATCCTTGTTTCCAATGTTCTTTACACCCACCATCCCAGCCCAGTCTCTGCCAGCTGCTCGAACCGCACATCTTTAACACTGTTTGCTCCTGACATTAGAATTTGGCAAGATGGACACAAAATGCTGGAGTAACTCAGCGGGTCAGCTTGGGGTTGCTTGTAGTCCTCTGGTGGGCAACTCCAGCAACTCCAGCCAGTGTGACCATGGAGAAGAGTCCCGGTGAAGGTCTGGATCTCCAGAACTGTGGTGGAGCTAACCGAATAAAGAATGGGTTTCCACAGGTGAAACATGTTTATATCTCCTCTCCCAACTACTGGCAGATCTCTTCAGAATCAGAATCAGAATCACACTTTATTCGCCAAATCGATCACCAAAATTGTATTAATATTGGGAAGCTGTTAGATTTGAATAGAATGGTACGAGCACTTCATTTTCAACAGCTTTAGTCAGCTAGGTTTTAGTTGCTTTGTGGCCAGCCAGAATCTAAAATCAGAGATCAGAGAAAACTGCAGATGCTGGACATCAGTAATAAAACCACTAAATGCTGGAAACACTCAGCAGGCAGCATCTGTGGAAAGAAAAGCAATGTTAAGACCATTTGTCAGAGCTGGTAAAGTGAAGAATCAAGTTAGTTTTAAGTTTTGAAGAGGGGGAGGATGGTTTGGATAGGTGGGGTGAGATCTGCAGTTAAATTTTGTTTAAGGGGTAATTGGATACTGGAGAAATACAAACCTCACTTCTGCAGATAAAGGTCACTTTATATTCCCCACTTGCCTTTCACCTAGGATGTTAGGACTTCTAACACTTTGCTAAAGTTGCCTTTAATTTTTGGAAGACCCATGGCCCTATTTATATGGATAATAGGTTATCTGCTGTTGTTTATATTTGAGAGCATATGTCCCATACATGGATAAGTTATCTCCTGTTGATGAAGAAGGCTCTGGAGATTCCATTACTATTAGTTCTCCTTCAGCAGTAATGGAATTGCTCAGGGAAAATGACATTGCGACAACATTGAGACATTTTCTTCTCAAATTGAATTTAATTAAAAAGTAAAACATCCATTATTTTGTGGCCGTGGTGAGGCGCAGAATGACATCAGTCTGAAGTCTGAAGAAGGGTCTTGACCCAAAACGTCACCTATTCCTTTTCTCCAGAGATGCTGCCTGCCTGACCCGCTGAGTTACTCCAGCTTTTTGTGCCTTTCTCCAGAATGACATCCGCTGTCTTTGCGTTCTCCACAACACCCTCTCCATCTACTCCTCACCAAGTTATAGCTCTGAACTCGGTTAACCGGGCACCTGTGTTGTTGCTTCTGAGGCCACGCTGTATGCAAAATGGCCGCCACATTAATCTGCATAGCAACAGTTGCTATGCTTTGGAAAGTTATTTATTGAGTGAAGGGAATTTGAGATGTTCCTGAGGGATTTGATTCTTTCTCAATCTCTCCATCGCTGGTGTGGTAAATGAGGAGCCATGGCTGTTCATGAAGGTCTTCAATGAGGATAGTTGGTAATCTTCCATACACCCCTTGACCTCTGCATGAACCCCAGAGAATTCAGCAGTGGTTGGCTTTTCTTTTGGAAAAAAACCACCTCCTCTCTTCATTACTTTGACTTCTGTTCTCTATACGTGTGGATGTGCTCCTTCTGGGGATTTGATAATAAATTTCTCTCTTATTTACTTTTAGTTCTGACATGGGCTCATGATTGAGAGATGGTCAAGAATTCTTCCACTCTAATTTGCTTTTTTTTTAGCGTTGTGGGTTTAAAATTCCACGTTCAGCATATTATCTCAATAATAATATGATCTGTTTTTTGTTGAATGATTGCATATGCCATGTGATATATTGATTTTTTTCCCCCAGAATCTTTTGTCTGCAAATATTGACAAACTCATTTGGAGTCCCTTCAAATGTGGATACGTTCTAAAGAAGCACAGGACCTGTTTACTTGGTCGGACAAAGGCATATAGTGGCAGTGGCAGGAAAGATGTATTAGTAAACAGCAGTGGTATTCATGTATCAGTTAACAAATACAGTTCTAACAGACTGTAGGAAACCATTGCCTTGGAAACGCTTCTGGACTCCAATCCCTCTTGCCATGGGATCTGGAGACTACTGCTTCAACACCTTTTTATCCACAAATGATTGCACATTCCAAAAAAATGGCCTGCAGGAACTAATTGTAAATGAAGAATAAAAAGGCTAACGGATGGTGAGAGATTGTATGCGGCAGCAAATCTCTGGATTTCAATCCAAATGACATTAATTGCCGTTACGATGGCATAAATCAGGCTCTTCACTGTTATCTTGCTTTCTTCACTTTATAGATTACTATCTGATGGATCTCACTCTGATGTATTTTATTACCTCCATTTTCAAAACTGTACAGTAGCCCATGTAAGTGCCAATGAGACCCATCACTCAGCCATTATGTTACAATTAGACAAGAAAGACTAGGGTCTAGACTGCACTTCATCACTTCTCCCAGCCTATTTTATTTGTAGTCACTTTATTCCTCTTTCCATCGGAAAAGGCAGAGGCCATTTTGTAGATGGCTAAATCCTACAAGCTGCAATGAAATATTTTTTTCATTTCTTTCAAGAAGGGGAGTGGAGATAATCCAGCAAATTATAGGCCAGCGAGCCTCTCATCGGTGGTAAGGAAGCTATTGGTGAGGTTTTGTCAGCATAGGAATTACTTGCATTTGCAAGAGAATATGCTAATGAGGGGCAGTCCACATGGCTTGGTCCACAACAGGTCATATCTTACTAACTTGATTGAGTTTTATGAGGAGGGTTCGATGGGGGTAGGGCAGTGGATTTTTGTAAGACATTTGATGAAGTCCTTCATGGTGAGCATATCCAGAAGATTAAGATGCATAATGATTTAGTAGTTTGGATTTTCTACTGACTTAACCAGAGAAGATGGAGGGCATTCTTCTGGCTCGAGGTCTGTGACCATTGTAGAGTTACACAGAGATGTGGGCTGAGGTGACTTGGACACAAATGTCGATGGGCTGGTTAGTAAACTTTCAGAAAACACCAAAATTGGTGGTGTTGCGGACAATTACGTCACGGACAAGCTCCACGGAGGCAGCACCTGATCAAGATAGATCTGGATCTCTGGCGCTGTAAGTTTCTTCCCAGCATCTGAACCATCCTACCACAACTAGAGAGCAGTCCTGACCTTCTATCCACCTCATTGGTGACCCTTGGTCTATCTTTGATGGGACTTTACTGGCTTTATCGTGCACTAAATGTTATTCCTTTATCATATGTCCATACACTGCGAATGGCTTGATTGTAATGATGTATTGCCTTTCCGCTGACTCATTAGCACGAAACAAAAGCTTTTCACTGTATGTCGGTACACGTGACAATATACTAAACTAAAGTGAACTAAAGTACCAGCTGTGTCACTGTGCCACCCACAATCTTCATCCATTTACCTCTTTGAACAAGCTGATGTAAAAGACGGGATATTTGTCCCAGAGAGGGCTTGGCATCACTCTCTGCTGAGGATCTGCAGAGTGTCAGCGCTCCTGCAAGTCAACCACTTCCTCAGAGTCACACAGCGCGGGCATTTCAGCTTTTTATTTCTGGGAGAGGAAATTCTTTTGAAATTTGAAATGTCACAATGTCATCTTTCCTGAGCGATCCCATTTCAGTTGAAGGTGAACTAATATTAACCGCATCTCTGCGGCCTTCTTAATAAATAGGAAATCATGTATGGGAAAAGATGCCAGGGTCAAACAACAGCAGATAACCTGTTATTCTATAAAGAGGGGTGTGGAGTTCCCAAAAATGAAGGATAATGTCAGCAACGTGTTAGAAGACTGAGCATCCTAAATAGAACTTTGCTTACACATTGCCCATAGCTCAGTGGCCTGTGGAATAGATATAGTAACTGCAGCACATTGTGTGCAGAGGTTCATTGTGGTCTTGTGTTTGATATTCACGTGCTCTATTAGTTTGAAAAAAAAAGACCTGCAGTTTATGTAGCACGTTCCATGTTCCATTGAGAAAATGCACACACGTACACAGACATGTTCACACAGATATAAACACGTGTGCACAGGCAAAAAAGCGCATACAGACACAAACATTACACACACACCGACACGTATGCATACACACAGACTTTTTGTTGTATTGTATTGTATTCAAATTTATTGTCATTGTCTCAATTTGAGACAACAAAATGAATTTCCCTTACAGGCAGTATCATTAAAAAAAAAAAAAAAAAACACAAAAAATAAATAAATAAATAAATAATAAAACATATTAAAAATAAAATTGAAATTGAATTTTTAAAAAAAAGCACAAACACAGAAAGTCCACGAGACAACATAACATAAATGGCACCAAGGTGAGGATGGCACCATAGTCCAGCCAGCCTCCCCTCCGTGTTCATGCGTGGTCGGGGCCTTCCGAGCACCCGCATCGCCGCCCCGGGTGGCGTGCACACAAACATGCACAGGCATGCGAGCAGACACATGCGCACACACAGACGCAAGCACACAATACTGCGCACGCTCACTCACTCTGACCTACTCTCACACACCGACTTACGCACATACACACAGACTCACACACATGCAGGATTCTGCTGTATCTCTTGAAACTAATGATCGCAACACATCCAGGCAAACCCTTGTGTCATTTCTGTGCATGACCCAGGGTCGCTGCCGATCGATAAACAAGTGAAGTAAATCATCAGTAAATCATCATTCAGATTTCTATGCATCTTTTGTATGAAGGGAGTAACTGTAATAATAACTCCCTTGGCGAAATGTCAGTTTAAATTCAGCAATGGGAGACAGTTTCTGCTCTGAAATTCTGATTACTCAGTTTGGATGGATCATAAACCAAGCTGCAGGTGGCCATGGCTCTCATATAATGACACACTGCACTCAACAACAGCAGAATGCTACTTTAACGGAAGTCCAGACTTAATGTTCAAGTGTATCGCAATTTCCGTTCACCGAGCAGACCCATCCTTCCTGTAAGCTGGTCTTTCTTCCACTTGGCATCTTCAGTCAGATGGTCTTGATTCCATAATCCACTGGAACACCAAGTGAGGGCTTGAAAGCAACACCCTGCAGATACTGGAAATCTGAAGTAAAATCAGAAAATGCTGGAGATACTCTGCACGTCAGGCTGCATCTAAGTTTAATTTAGAGATACAGCATGGAAACAGGCCCTTCGGCCCACCTAGTCTGCACCGACTAGCGATTCCCACACATTAACACTATCCAACACACACCGAGGACAATTTACACGTACATTTCTTATAGAAACTTACAAAATTCTTAAGGGGTTGGACAGGCTAGATGCAGGAAGATTGTTCCCGATGTTAGGGAAGTTCAGGACAAGGGGTCACAGCTTAAGGATAAAGAGGAAATCCTTTAAAACCGAGATGAGAAGAACTTTTTTCACACGGAGAGTGGTGAATCTCTGGAACTCTCTGCCACAGAGGGTAGTTGAGGCCAGTTCATTGGCTATATTTAAGAGGGAGTTAGATGTGGCCCTTGTGGCTAAGGGGATCAGGGGGTATGGAGAGAAGGCAGGTACGGGATACTGAGTTGGATGATCAGCCATGATCATATTGAATGGCGGTGCAGGCTCGAAGGGCCGAATGGCCTACTCCTGCACCTAATTTCTATGTTTCTATGTTTCTACACCAAGCCAATTAACCTACATACCTGTACGTCTTTGGCGTGTGGGAGGAAACCGAGGATCTCGGAGAAAACCCACGCGATCACTGGGAGAAGGTACAAACTCCGTACAGACAGCGCCAGTAGTCTGGATTGAATCTGGGTTTCGGGCGCTGTGAGCGCTGTAAGGCTGCAACTTCTACCGCTGTGCCACCGTGCTGTCTCGGTGGCAAGAAAAGATGACAGTTCTTCATCAAATGTGATGCAGAGGTTGGAGGGTGGTGGGAGGAAAGGAAGTAGAACATAGAACAGTATGTTCGCTCGTGCGTCAGATGACGTATAGCTCGCTGTTGGTTCTGTCGTCGTCCGACATGTTGACAGAATTGGTCGCGAGGAGGCTTCTATCATGATCCCCCATAGAACAGTACAGCACAGTACTGGAACAGATCCATCAGCCCACCCTGTCCAAACTAACCCTGACACCAAGTTAAACTGAGCACTTGATTCATATTCCTCCATTCCCTGCATCTACAATGTACCTATCAAAAAGTATCTTTAATGCCATTATCGTATCGGTCTCTACCAGCACCGCGGGCAGCTCGTTCCAGTCACCCACCACTCTCTGTGTGTAAAAAAAACTTGCCCCTCTCATCTTAAAGCTATGCCTTCTAGTCTTTGACATTTCCACCCTGGGGAGAAAAGGTTCTGACTGTCTGCCCTATCTGTGCCTCTCATAATTTTATATACCTATCAGGTCTCTCCTCAACCTCCGATGTTCCCAGAGAAAACAATACAAGTTTATTAAATCTCTCCTTATAATTATACTGCCTAATCCAGGCAGTATTCTGGTAAACCTATTGTGTACCTTCTCCAAAGCTGCCCCATCCTTCCTGAAATTGGATGACCAGAACTGTACATAATACACAAGATGGAAACAGGAAGATGATATTTGGCCCCTTTGCTCACTCTACCAGTTAATTAGATTGTGGCTGAGATCTTGTGTCTCTGTACCATCGTCCTGGAGAAATCCCACGTGGGATTGTCACTGGATAACAACACTCCATCTTTACAGACATTCATTTTGTCCATAAGATGGAGAATAAACAAAGGTGACTTACTATGGTAACCATATCTCTACGGTATTGTAATGAATGACTCAAAGGCACAGAGGACTGATGGGAGGACTCATTAGTAAAAGTGGAGAGAGAGAGAATAAATTAGTTCTGCAGTTCATCAGTATGAATGGACATATGATATTTGGACTTTTTAATGTCTCTGTTTCGAGATATAACCCCAGGTCACATTGTAGCCAAGGGGAGCATCATTCCTGTGTCAACATTCTCACGCTGGTGCTGATCCATCACAGATGCTGCCTGAACAGCCGAATTCCTCCAGCACTTTGTGTTTTGATCAAGATTCCAGTATCTACAGTCTCTTGCGTCTTCATTAGAACCATGAATTGGTTCAGTGATTGCTTGAGAGAAGGGATTATATCACTCCTAGTCTGTAGGCCTTTTGAAAAGAGGATGATAGGTTTTCGTCTCAGAAAGGTGTTAAGACAGTGCGATCCAGATTGAGGCCTATGAAGGCCCCTGACCTGAAACGGCATCTGTCCGTTTCCCCTCCACAGATACTGCCTGACTGGCTGATATCCCCCAGCAATTTATTTTTTGCTAAAAAGTCCATCTGCAATCTCTTGTGTCTCCAAGGATGGCTTGCATCCATCTCGTGTCCTCCAAACCATTTCTAAATGTTTGGCTGGCAATGAAATCTCATTCGGAGTACAGCAACGTAGTCGAAATGTACCTGCTGCATTTCCGTCATGGAAACAGCAGCCTGAATGACCTGTTTAAGAAAGAACTGCAGATGCTGGAAAAATCGAAGGAAGACAAAAATGCTGGAGGAATTCAGGGGGTGAGGAGAGAAGGATTAGGCGACGTTTCGGGTCGAGACCCCGAGTCTGCAGAAGAGTCTCGACCAAAAACGTCGCCTATTCCTTCTCTCCATAGATGATGCCTCACCCGCTGAGTTCCTCCAGCATTTTTGTCGAGCCTGAATGACCTTGTTCATCTGTTCCATCAATTTAAATGAAGTATTTTTGAATGATTTGAAATGCAAAAATTTAGAAGTCAATTTGCACACAAGAAGCTCCCAGAAACAGCAGTGATCGTTTTTTTTGTGCTCGGAGGGAGGAGGTCAGTTGAAAGATAAATAATACTCAAGGCACTGGGGAAATCTTTAGTTTAGCTTATTATTGTCATGGGTACCGAGGTACAGTGAAAAGCTATCCAGCAAAGAAAACACTATATATGAATACAATCAAGCTACCCCCAGTGTGCAGATAAAGGATAAATAGTTTAATGCAACATTTAGTGCAAAATTTGGGTAGCACAGTGGCGCAGTGGTAGAGTTGCTGCCTTACAGTGCCTGAGACCCAGGTATGATCCTAACTACAAGTGTTGTATGTACGGATTCCGTATGCTTGCCCTGTGACCATGTGCTCTGTCTGCAGATGCTGGTTTAAATTGAAGATGGACACAAAATGCTGGAGTAACTCAGCGGGTGAGGCAGCATCTTGGGAGAGAAGGAATGGGTGACGTCCAATGTCTCTAGTGTGTAAAAAAAGAACAGGTGTTTCCATGCTGTATCTCTAAACTAACCAAAGATATAACATTGAAGTGCGATAAAGTCTGATTAAAGTTAGTTCAAAGGTCTCCAGTGAGGGAGATGGGAGGTCAGGACCACACTCGAGCGATTGAGAGGCCCATCAGTTGCCTGAGAACAGCTGGGAAGAAACTGTCCCTGAATTTGGAGTTGTGTGCTTTCACACTTCTGTTACTCTTGCCCAATGGGAGAGGAGAGAAGAGGGAGTGAACGGGATGTGATTGGTCCTTGATTATGCTGCTGGCCTTGCCGAGGCAGCATGAAATGTAGATGGAGTCAATAGAACGGAGGCTGGTTTGGGTGATGACTGGGCTACATCCACAACTCTGTAATTTCATGTGGTCTTGGATGGAGCTGTTCCCAAACCAGGCTGCGATGTATCCCCATAAGGTACTTTCCCTCTGGTCCTCTCTGCAGTTGTATTACGAAATGTTTATATCTTCCTGAGAGGACAGATTGAGTTTCAATTTAATGTCTACTCCTCAAGATGCTACCTATCATTGTGTATCATCACCCTCTCAACACTTTAGTGTGAGTCTAGACCAGTGGCCCACAACTTCCTCCATCTGCGGCTGAAAATTGATCAAACGTTGAAACGTACGGCCCATATTTTAAGATGCCATGATGAATTAATTGATAATTCTGTCGAAATAATTTGAGTTTTCAAAACATTTTATCTTGACTTTGCAGCTGATTAATCGCAAAATCAAAGCATTAAAGAAAAATCAAGTTAATTTATTGAAAACAAAATGAAAGAATTAAATGTAAGACTCGCAATAAATATTGCGACAATATTGAATGATCCCACCAATCTTCCCGCCAACCCCTTGCGTGCAGAAACTTGGACAACAGTTGCAAGACTGTATCAAACCATTTCACCAACCTTTGACAGGGTAAATCCACAGGGAGAGGTTGGGCAGGCTTGGACTTTATTCCTTGGAGCACAGGAGGATGAGGGATGAATCTATACAGCTGTATAAAACCATGAGATGAAGAGTATGTGGGATGGATGCACAGAGTCTTTTGCCCAGAGTAGGGGAATCGAGAACCAAACGACAAAGGTTTAAGGTGAGGGGGGAAAGATATTATGCGGACTTGAGCAGCAACATCTTTACTCAAAGGAGGGTGGGTGTATGGAATGAGCAGCTGGAGGATGTAGATGAGGCAGGTATCATCGGAACATCTGTTATTTGCACTTTATCAGTTTATTCATTCATGTGTGTATATATTTATAGAATGGTATATGGACACACTGATCTGTTTTGTAGTAAATGCCTACTATGTTCTGTGTGCTGATGCAAAGCAAGAATTTCATTGTCCTATCGGGGACAAATGACAATAAATTCACTTGAACACTTGAACATTTAAAAATCATTTGGACAGGTTCATGGATAGGATTGGTATAGAGTGATTTGGGCCAAAAGCAGGCAGGTGAGACAAGTGTGTTTGGAGCAAATGTTGGTTGCCATGGGGAAGTTGGGCCTAAGGGCCTATTTCCATGCTCTATAATTCTCTCTAACCTTTGCCGGAATTTTTTTAAATTAAAAAAAAACTTTTGTACCCGGCATACGGGAGTGGAACTTGTGGCAACTCATGACATGATGGATGAATGGTGTGAGCTGAGTGCCAGCCTCACTGTAAATGACAGCTCCGGAGGTTTTTGTCAGTCTCCCTACCTGCTTCCACTACCTGCAACCTCTGGCAACCACCTACAACCTCTGGGAACCGCATGGAAACCTTGGGTGGGGCGCAAAGTCTCCAGAGGTTTCCGTTCAGGTTTTCCTAAGTGGGACAGGGGCATTATTGTACACAGTTTTGATTGAGCACATATTGACAGCATCACTGCAGAGCAACTTTACAGGTTGTCTTGGTTTCAGTCTAACCGTCAGCTGGTTCTCGGAACGACCACTAGATGGAGCAGCTTGTGGTTTCTGAGGGGCCATACGTCAGATCAGTGTGAATTTGTAGTCCTGGACTTGTATCTCTTCTTGACCCAATGCACACTTGTGAACCGTAAAAGTTGAAGGGTCTGCAAATCTAGCCGGTGATCTGGCACAAGTAAATCTTCCTGTGCAAAACACAAGCTGTTAGGGGAATTCAGTCGAGAGTATACATTTAAATTTGACCTGTAATCTTCTCTCTCATAGTCCTTGCTACTAATGCTTCCTATTTGTCTGAAGAAGGGGTTCGGCCCGAAACGTTGCCTATTTCCTTCACTCCATAGATGCTGCTGCACCCGCTGAGTTTCTCCACCTGGACACCTTTCTTCATGAAGAAAATGCCTTTTGTCCAGTATGTCTCCACACTCCTTCCTGCTCACAGACTAAACTGTTTGTTAATTCACACTTTGATTAATTCAGACTTAATTCTGTCCCTCACAGAGATTTACTGTCCACTGTTCTTCAGCCCTTTGTTTAGTGTGTCTTTAAAATAAATAAACACTCCAAGCTCACAGTGAGCTTGTGTGCCTCTGTGTGTCTCTCTACAAAACAGTAATTCTATTTGAGAGAGCTGCATCTGCGCTGAGTTTTAACAAAGTCTGTTCTTTGTACTCTCGCCCATCTCTTTATTTTAAATGGACATTGAGCTGGTTTGATGGCACCCACTTCTATTTCCTTCCTGTTTGGGCCTCTGTTTATCTGGCAAAA
This sequence comes from Leucoraja erinaceus, assembly GCF_028641065.1. Taxonomy (NCBI): domain Eukaryota; kingdom Metazoa; phylum Chordata; class Chondrichthyes; order Rajiformes; family Rajidae; genus Leucoraja; species Leucoraja erinaceus. The sequence goes on from NC_073408.1 coordinate 9,903,810, forward strand.
AAGATCCCAAAATTAATCGGCAGCGCAAGTCCCACTGCAAAGACTGAGACAATCCTGGCACACATCACTCTGGCCCTGAGCTGTTGGATATACTGCTCCTCACATGAAACACTAAGCAACCCTACCCAAAAACCAACAAGCCTCTACTCCCAAATGGGCATTAAGGACCCCGCGTTCAGTATTTTGAGCAACCTCCCGAAGTTTCTCCCGAAGTCTATCTTTTTTGGACAGGTTTCAGTTTAGTTTAGTTTAGAGAAACAGTGCAGAAACAGGCCCTTCAGCCCATCGAGTCCGCGCCGACCTGCGATTCCCGCACACTAATACTAACACACACTAGGGACAATTTACAATCATACCAAGCCAATTAACCTACACACCTGTATGTCATTGGAATATGCGAGGAAACCTGAGAAAACCCACGCAGCTCACGGAGAGAACGTGCAAACTCTGCACAGACAGCACCTGTAGTCAGGATCAAACCCGAGTCCCTGACGCTTTAAGGCCGCAACTCTACTGCTGAGCCACTGGTTATTTATCTATTTAATTTCTATTTCTGGGACCTTGATTTATATACCTTTGGTGTATTTGCTATATAGTTGTGGCAACACTTCATTTCACCAGCTGAGGATGTGAGTTATAGTAAAAAAAAAGCCTTCCTTTAAGACATAGACGCCTGCTTTACGGGGAGGAAGGATTGTGTGAGGTTGAAGCGGTCTCAATCCTGGGCTTGGCTGTAATTCATGATAACTGTGGAATTGTCACTGTGGGTTACTAAAGGTGACGGAGTTCCATTTTACCTGTCTTGTTTTATTTCTCTTCTCTTGGTCTGTGAGAGGGGAGGAGGAGATTGCAGCTTCGAAACCTGATGATCTGTTGCGAGAATTGCTCTGGCCCATTGGAATCTCTCCACCCCCCCAGCAAAATGTCTGTAAACGAGCATTGTTAAAAACTGAACAGCAAGCTGGAATAGGTGCAGAGAAAATGTCAAAAAAATGAGATCACAAAAAATATGATCTCTGTAAATGTGATTAAGTTTGGCAAAATTAATGTGGGGAATTTTTAAATTCTTATTAATTATTGAACATTACCAATGAAGGTTTCCTATATTTTCAAAGGATGGGGTTGATTTTTTAAAGAATTTTAAGAATTGCCATCTTCCATATAACCACACCTTAAACTGTAACAAAGTAAATTGGCTAAATATTTCAAATACATTACATTTACAATGCAGAGGAACTGCGTGGAGGATGAACTGTATGTCTTGTTCCAATAATAACATCACCCATATGTATACTATCGTTAACATCTTTTAACATTTTCCTGACTTTTTGTTTACCCAAGAAAATTTGAAATTGATCCACATAGAGAGATGATAATATTTCTCACCGCAAATATTGGTCATAAATAAGTTTTAAGCACCATATAAGAGGGACAGAGAGAGAGCGAGAGAGAGAATGTGGGGGAAGGGGGGGGGGGGATAGAAAGAGAGAGCGAAATTGAGAGGAGGAGAGAAAGAGAGGAAAAGAGAAAAAGAGGAGAGAAAAAGAATGAAGGTGAGGAGAGAGGAAAAGAATGAGAAGGAGAGGAAAAGAGAAGGAAATTAGCGAAAGAAAGTGGTCAAAGGGAGACAAAAATACAGAGAAAGAGCACGGGAGAGTGAACATCCAGAGAGAACAGACGGGATTCTACAGTAACTTAGTCATCAAGGATGGGGGTGTCGATATCTGGGATGCATGAAAGGCCAGATCAGAAGCGATGGTAAGACTGCAAGGCAAAGAGGATTTGTGGAAGGTGAGGAGGGATTAGGTAGAGATAGTGGGGCACGATGGGTTGAATGGCCTCTTTCTCTGTAGTGTGACAATCTTCCATGATGTGCAGTGAGGTGGTTTGTGCTCATCTCTTCAAACAGCAGGATGCAAATTCTGAAAGTAACGAGTCTACTTTTGTCTTTCCCTCCCCCCCCACCCCGACAGCACACAGTGAGGATCCGAGGACAAGCCTGTACTTTGTGAATGACTCGTTGCAACAGGTGATCTTCTCCAGTTCGGTGGGCACGGTGCTGCCGTGCCCAGCTGCAGGCTCCGCGGGCACTGCCCTCCGCTGGTACCTGGCCACGAAAGACGACATCTACGACGTGCCCAACATCCGCCACGTCCACCTCAACGGCACCTTGCAGCTCTATCCCTTCTCGCCATCAGGGTTTAATAGCTTTATTCACGACAATGACTACTTCTGCACGGCTGAAAACGTAGCCGGCAAGATAAGGAGCCCAAATATCCGCGTCAAAGCAGGTAAGGCTATCTGGTCTGAAGAAGGGTCTCAACCTGAAATATCACCTATTCCTTTTCTCCAGAGATGATGCCTGACCAGCTGAGTTACTCCAGCATTTTGTGTCTATCTTCGGTTTAAACCAGCATCTGCAGTTCCTTCCTACAGCTAAACGATACTGTCACTCCATTTTGCAGCATGGTCTTTCCTTGTTTGAGTCGATCCTTGTTCGAGGTGTACTGTGGCCCTATCCCCGAACTCTACCTCCGCTACATTGATGACGGCATTGGTGCTACCTCCTGCACCCACACACAACGCACCGACTTCATCCATTTCACCACTAACTTCCATCCGGCACACAAATACACCTGGACCATTTCCGACATCTATCTACCATTTCTAGACCTCACTATCTCCATCGCAGGTAACAGACTACTGACCGACATCTACTACAAACCCACTGACTCCCATGGCTATCTGGACTACACTTCTTCCCACCCTGCTTCCTGTAAGGATTCTATCCCCTACTCCCAATTCCTCCGTCTACGCCGCAACTGCACCCAGGATGAGGTGTTCCAAACCAGGGCATCGGAGATGTCCTAATTCTTTAGGGAACGGGGGTTACCTTCTTCAACTATAGATGAGGCTCTCACCAGGGTCTCCTCTATATCCCGTAGCTCCACTCTCACTCCCCATTCCCCCACTTGTAACAAGGGCAGAGTCCTCGCTTGTCCTCACCTTCCACCCTACCAGCCGTCACATACACCAGATAATCCTCCAACATTTTTGCCATATCCAACGGGTTCCCACCACTGGCCACATCTTCCCATCTCCTCCCCTTTCGGCTTTCCGCAGAGACCGCTCCCTCCATAGCTCCTTGGTCAATTTGTCCCTTCCCACCCAAACCACCCCCTCTCCTGGTACTTTCCTTTGCGACCGCAGGAAATGCTACACTTGTCACTCTACCTCCCCCCTCAACTCCATCTAAGGACCTTTCTTTCCAGGTGAGGCAGAGGTTCACCTGCACCTCCTCCAACCTCATCTATTGTATCCGCTGCTCTAGGTGCCAACTGCTTTACATTGGTGAGACCAAGCGCAGGCTTGGCGATCGCTTCGCCCCGCACCTCCGCTCGGTCCGCATTAACCAACCTGATCTCCCAGTGGCTCAGCACTTCAACTCCCCCTCCCATTCCGAATCTGACCTTTCTGTCCTGGGCCTCCTCCATGGCCAGGGTGAGTCCCATTGTAAATTGGAGGAACAGCACCTCGTATTTCACTTGGGTAGTTTACACCCCAGCGGTATGAACATTGACTCTCCAATTTCAGGTAGTCCTTGCTTTCTCCCTCCTTCCCTCCCCTTCCCAGCTCTCCCACAGCTGACTGTCTCCGTGTCTTCCTTTCTTCTTTCCACGCCCCCCTTCCCCACCCCCACATCAGTCTGAAGAAGGGTCTCGACCCGAAACGTCACCTTTTCCTTTGCTCCATTAAATGCTGCCTCGCCCGCTGAGTTTCTCCAGCACTTTTGTCTACATTCAATTTTCCAGCATCTCCAGTCCCTTCCTCTAGCACAGACATGCTCCACGCATTGATAATTCACCAAAGTGAATAAAGTGAAATCAAGCTATTGTAATTGGGCGGCAGTGTCAGAGACCGCCACTTACTCTAGGGTTTAGCCTGGCTTTGTGAGCTGTGGTTTATGGTTGGCGATAGGAACCTCTTGATTAAATTATAGCTTCATTATTCATTCACTAATGCCCACTTTAGATTCCGTATCGTCTTAAAAGTGCCATTGAAAGACAATGACGGAGGAGCAGGAGTCTTTGTGATGACATTGTTCCATAATGTCACACCATTATGCAAATATAACGATGGAGTCATTTGAAAGGGTGCAGTGGGTTTATAAGGTCCAGTTTAGCGTGGAGCAAGCTGACAGCTGTTGGTGGACAGAAGCTTGAAAACTTTGTACGTTAACTCAGTCTAATCATTTGGTTGAGGCGTACAGCAAGTATGTAGTAGGTACCGCAGGATAGTGCTACTGCCTACAGCATCCTCCTCTACAGAATACTACTGCAGCATAGAATCAAGATCGCTGTTCTACCATGCGCATGCTGATTATCTATATTAAACTATAGATGCAGCATAGAAAGTGTACTGTCGGATTGCACCACAGCTTGGTTTGGGAACAGATCCCCCCACGACCACAAGGAATTGCAGAGAGTTGTGGATGTAGCCCAGTCCACCACTCACACCATCTATGCACTATCTGTCTCCATCAATACTTCACCGAGGATGTTATCAGGACTTGAGGGCTTGGGCTCCAGCGAGAGGCTGGGCTGGCTAGGACTTTATTCCTTGAGCAGTGATTTTATAGAGGTGTATAAGATAATGAGGGGAATAGATAGGGTAAATACACAGAGTATTTTACACAGAGTAGGTGAATCAAGAACCAGGTTTAAGGTGAGAGGGAAAGATTTAATAGGAACCTGAGAGATAGGTTTTTCACACAGAGGGTGGTGGGTATATGGAAGGTGGCAGTTGAGGCAGATACTATAACAACATCTAAAATATATTCAAACAGGTACATGGATAGGAAGGGTTTTGAGGGATATCGGGCAAGTGGAGGCAGGTGGGACTATTGTAGATGGGGCAAGTGGGTTGAAGGACTGCTTTCCATACTGCATGATGCAATGACTCTAAATATTGTTATATTTAGCTTGCCTCGACTACCTCCACTGGCCGCCTGCTCCATATGCCCACCATACTCCAGCAGTGTGTTCCAGATCCCAATCGGCAGGGGCCCTGGTAAAAAGTACATACAATTATGAGAGGTATAGATAGGGTGGACAGGCAGAACATTTATCAAGGATAGAAATGTCAAAGACTATAGGCAATCGAGCCCTTCGAGCCACTGCCATTCACTGTGATCATGGCTGATCATCCACAATCAGTTCCTGCCTTCGCCCCATATCCACTGACTCCGCTATCTTTAAGAGCTCTATCTTTTGAAAGCATCCAGAGAATTGACCTCCACTGCCTTCTGAGGCAGAGAATTCCACAGATTCACAACCCTCTGAGTGAAAATGTTTTTCCTCATCTCCGTTCTCGAGAGCACAGCTTTAAGGTGAGAGGGGCAAAGCATAAAGGAAATGTGCGAGGCAGGTTTTTTTTTTTACACATTGATTCTGCCGTCATGTGTCTTTATCAGAAATTGGCTGCCCCATTGTCAAACTCTCAAGTATGGGTGGGACCTTTTCCAGGTGTACTGCCATGAAATCCACATCATCATATGGTGGCTCAGTGATAGAGTTGCTGCCTTGCAGCGCCAGAGACCCGGGTCCCGGGTTCGATCCTGACTACGGGTGCTGTCTGTACGGAATTTGTACGTTCTCCCCGTGACCGGGGTGGGTTTTGTCTGAGATCTTCGGCTTCCTCCTACACGCCAAAGACGTACAGCTTTGTAGGGTGATTGGCTCGGTATCAATGTAAATTGTCCCTAGTGTGTATAGATAGCGTTAATATGCGGGGATCGCTGGTCGGTGTGGACTCGGTGGGCCTGCTTGTGCGCTGTATCTCTAAACTATACTAAACTGAATCATTTATCTCATGGCCAGCCAACTTCAGTAGCCTTCATGTTCATCGACAACACACGACTGGTTGGTTTTAACTGCACCATCTCGAGGTTTGTGGCCCATTTCAGGATGCTATTACACATTGATCCCAAGTCAATTTGAAATGTCTTTAATGACCCTTATACACTAAGATCTTGATATAGGTACATCGGCTGGGTGTTCCTGCTGCAGACTCAAACTCATTTGGCACCAGGCATATTATAAGCATGACCTACACAGCTCACTCTAGCTACCTTGTGGACATTTGAGGTCCTGTTCACTCATTGCGGAAATAATTTTGCATTCCACATCGCATTTTTTCCCCTTTTGCAGAATTGTTCTATTGTGACAACCATTGTTTCCGTCTAGAAAGCTTGCACCATCTGAGGAAGTTTAGCTTTATTTGTCCTTTTCTGCCTGTTCCCTTAAATGTCACCGCTTATACTTTCTGTAGTTTGCACATGACATTGAGCGCCTGTATCTGGATCGCACTACTACCTGCACATCTGTATATGTTTTTCTACAGTTAACTCCATCTTACATAGTAGCCATGCCCGCTGGCTGGACTATCCTGTGCCAGTTCTTCAAACCTGCAAAACTACAATTACCTGTCAAGCCTTACAGCTCAATTTAGAGGGTGTCAAAGGATTCTCTCTGCTCCCGGATGCATGTAGAGAATCGGGCTACTGGTTCATTTCTGCACAGTTTGCAATGTGGTTATAATGCAAGATCTCATTTGAGGGATTTTACATTGAAAATTCTAGTGCAACCCTGGGATTAAATTCAAACCTTCATCCCCTTTACTTACCACAGCAAAAACACATATTTGTCACAGCTTGGTAATGGCAACTGCTCTGCCCAAGACTGGAAGATATTGCAGCAAGTTATGAGCCCAGCCAAATCCATCACAGGATCCATCTTCTCCCCCCCTTCCCACCCCACGTCCCCTCTCCCGCCCCAATCTCCCATCAACTCCACCTCTACTTGTTTTCTTGGGAAAGCAACTAACATAATCAAGGACTGTTCACACCCCAGTCATTTTCTCTTCTCCCCTCTCCCTGCAGGTAGAACATGCAGGAGCTTGATCTCATATACCACCAGATTTCAGAACAGCTTCTTCCCCACTTCTATCACAATGGACCTTTCACCTTCTAGGGATGAAATCCCAATCTTCCAATCTACCTAGTTATATCCTTTGCACTTTTTTTCTGTACTTGGAACACTGTATTCTGCACTCTGTTTATTTTCTCTTTTGCGCTACCTTGATATACTCATTCATGAACGGTGTGATATGTCTGGATAGCTTTGCAATTCGCTGCATCTCAATGCATGCAACATTAATAAACCAATGCCAATACCAATATCAACACATGTAGAAGATCTTTATTTCACCAAATGGTTACTTCACAACTTCAACTACAGTAAATACAGTAAAGCACAGATGCTGCCTGACCCGCTGAGTTCCTCCAGCACATTGTTTTTTTTTACTCAAGATTTCAGCATCTGCAGTTCATTGTGTGTCTAGAATAAATTCACCTTACACACAGTGTTAATGTATGCCTGCTTTCGTTCAGTTTGAGTTCCGGGAGCTCCTTGTATGTTTATAATCTAGATATCAAACTGATTTACAGTTCCATTTTGGATTTGCAGATCAATTGGTGTTGAGGGGATTTGTTTCCTCCCAACATGAAGAATGGCTCATGGACTCGTGTTTATGTTCTTTATTTCCCTTCAGTTTTCAGGGAACCCTACACCGTACGGGTGGAGGATCAAAGGTCAATGCGTGGAAGCGTGGCTGTCTTCAAGTGCCTCATTCCTCCTTCGGTGCAGGAGTATGTTAGCGTTGTGTCGTGGGAAAGAGATACAGTCTCAATCATCCCAGGTAGGAACATGAGGAAAGGGAGATGCCTTAGACTTCCGAACCTAAACTGAGAGCATTGCAATGTGATATTCATTTGTCACAGTATGATAAATCTCTAGAATGTCAATCCCACAATGTTTGTGGTGAAACAACCTTGTGTTTATTTGATTGCATTTACATGATGTCTTGGTTTGACTGGAACATTGAATTGCAGTGCTCGTACATCTCTGGTATGTTCTCATGAACCTGACTAATAACTGATCTGTGGAAGGACCTGAGAAATTGCTTAGCTGGTTAACGTGCTGTGGCAGTACTGCACTACACGATGTTGTTCAGATGGTTGCCCCTTTCTCTTTGGTGATTGTAAGCTTGCATCTTGACCCTTTGTCAATGTTGTCTGAGCTGTAGATAAGAGCTCGGTTTATTCATTGCTTTTGCTTTTCAGGATTGTTATAATCTTCGCAAGGTTATGTGCACTGAGGAAAGATGCATGTTCATAGACTAAACTCGCGTAGACTGGCGTGTGTAAGTTGCATACAAGTAAATTGGCTACAATTACATTGACAAGTACATGAGCAGAGGGAGACCAAATGGGGGCTTTTTGCTGCTACCATACAGCCCAGAGAGGTGCAATGTTCATACACTATAGGAGTGGAATTAGGCCATTCGGCCCATCGGGTCTACTCTGTAAAGTCTTGCAAAGATGAAGAGGAGGAATTTCTTTCGTCAAAGGATGGTGAATCTGTGGAATTCATTGCCTGTGGAGGCCGTCAATGGATATTTTTAAGGCGAAGATTGATTACTAAGGGTGTCGGGGATTATGGGGTGAAAACAGGGGAATGGAGTTGAGAGGGAAAGATAGATCAGCCGTGATTGAATGGTGGAGTAGACTCAATGAGCAAAATGCCTAATTCTGCTCCTATAACATATAAACATGAACTTATGAACTGTTCCATTAGTCAGCTATTGGTCAGCTATCAGCTATCTTTATAAGAAAATGATCATCAACTTGTCTTTTTCCTTCTCTGTTTTAATTTAGTGTATGTATCATTTCCCCTTGTTTGGTGGAATGTACATTGTAAGCTTACCAGAGACCCTCTTGTGTGAAAAATTCCAGTGGTGCTTGGTTCTATTTGACAAGTGCAATCAATTCCCTCTCCCACTAAAGTAATTCTTGTAACTCGGCGTTTAACTGCGACAGAGATTTCCATTCAGTAAACAGTATCAAGCCATTATCAACACTTCCAGCACTGAGTGTTCGTTGGTTCTGCCAAAAGGCGAAGTGGAAAACAAAACAAGCTCCTCAAGAGGAAGCCAAGAGCAGTGTGACCCAGATGCATGTTTAGCTGCACCTTTCCCTTTGACTGCTATAGACCCGCGGACAAAGGTGGCTTTGAAGTGAGAAAAGCAAGAGATTTCCGTCTCACCCTTCAAAGCGTTATCGTGCCACGACATGACCGGACCTTTTGATGGCTGTAACTGTTGGTCCAGCAGTCATAGACTCTGTAACTGATGACTTGCAACCAGGTGGACCTTGGATCTCCAAGGGAACCTGAACTTTGCATTGTTCAACCTTGGTGTTCAAAAGTTTGGTGAACAATTGAACCAACATTTCTGCAGTGAAACCTGTTTAATTAAATACCGCTTTTAACAGAGGGATTCATCTGACTTTTCCAATTACCTACTGATAACCCACTCCAGTGCAGCAGACTCTCATTAAGTAAATTACAATCATGATACTCAGGCAGTTCTTAGCTGCTAGTCCACACCAGTTGGTTGTTGGTCATCCCTAATAGATCGACACATGCCCATCCACACCAATAGGCAGCAACCTCTGGCATTTCCACATCCTGAGAAACATAGAAACTAGGTGCAACAGTAGACCATTCGGCCCTTTGAGCCAGCACTGTCATTCAATATGATCATGGCTGATCATCCAGAATCAGTACCCCAGTCCTGCTTTCTCCACATATCCCTTGATTCCGTTAGCCCTAAGAGCTAGATCCAACTCTCTCTTGAATACATCTTTCAAACTTCAGGGAAGGAGGACGGCTGCCGTTACTTGGCCCAGCCTGCAAGTGACTCCAGTCCCCACCAAAGTGGTTCACGACTGGCCCCTAAGTGCCTGGCTACTCTCAACCTAATAATGGAAACATGGTTCAACATACGCTTCACTGAGGTGTCATTTGTGAAAACAAAATATGTATACCAAGACGCAGGAGGAGATGCTGGGAAGAGTTTGATGAAGGTGTTAGGATTTTTGAATGGTCACAGATGGAGAAGCAGAGCAGGAGACCTGTACAGCTGATGATTGTGTTACAAAAGGCTACGGGAAGGGAGGGGGGATATGGACAAGTGTCAAGGGAAAATGGTTCAGGGGGTTTCGAGGAATCCATATTTTAATGGAAGCAACAGTTACCACAATGTACTGCAGAACATTGCACAGGGTAAACTTTAGTTTAGTTTAGAGATACAGCCCGTCGACCCCCCTGGGTCCGAGCTCACCAGCAATCCCCGTACACTAACAGTATCCCGCACACACCTGGAACAAGTTACAATTTTTACCATGCCAATTTACCTACAAACCTGTACGTCTTTGGAGTGTGGGAGGAAACTGGAGCATCCGGAGAAAATCCACGCAGCTCACGGGAAGAACATACAATGTCCATACAGACAGCACCCACAGTCAGGATTGAACCTGGGTCTCTGGCGCTGTCAGGCAGCAACTCTATCGCTGCGTCACTGTGCCGCCCAGTCCAGTTTCAAGCTAGTTTTAGGTTAAAACCATCAACAGGCAGGAGAGAGCATCCAGCTCTGAAATGAGGGGACATTGGGCAGGGCCAGAGGCAGAGCAAAGCAGGAACACTGGGGCACTTGTTGAACTCTATCATTCCATTCTTTTAAATGACCCGGACCTCACTAATTCACAAAAGGAAGGGATGCGAGGATTGTCATTCAATTCTTTAAATGTTTTTTTTTTTCATTTGTCAGATGCTTGTTGGAGTTTTGCATTTTGATCTATATTCTGAGGATGGGAACTTCAAAAAAAAAATTATGAAAGGATTTATTGTCTTTGAAGACTTGGTCATTAGATTGGTTTAATGAATCTACTCAGTGATGTAGTCTGACCTCTTACTTCAGGTTCTGTTCTCGACTGCAATAAAATGAAGGTCTGTAGTTGATGTGAAAGGGTGAGGATCGGCTATGTTATCTTGGAGAAGTTTACTTGCTTTGATGGCAGTCACACTCCTATTGCCCCTGTCCCACTTAGGAAACCTGAACGGAAACCTGTGGAGACTTTGCGCCCCACCCAAGGTTTCCGTGCGGTTCCCGGAGGTTGCAGGTGGTTGCCGGAGGTTGCAGGTAGTGGAAGCAGGTAGGGAGACTGACAAAAACCTCCGGGAACCGCAAGGAAACCTTGGGTGGGGCTCAAAGTCTCCAGAGGTTTCCGTTCAGGTTTCCTAAGTGGGACACGGGCATAAGCATGACTAGTCCTATTCTAGTCTCTGAAATGGACTACTAGGCTGGTCTAGACTACTATCTACCTCTTTGGTAACACTCGGACTATGCTGGCTTTTCCTTGCACTAAACATTATTCCTTTACCATGTATCTATACATTTCATAACTGGCTCGATTGTAATCATGCATTGTCATTCTGCTGACTGCTTAGCACGCAACAAAAGCTTTTCACTGTACCTCGGTGCACGTGTCAACAAACTAAACTAAACCTGCGTACATAGCTCCACTTGTGTTCAAGAAGGAACTGCAGGTGCTGGAAAATCGAAGGTACACAAAAATGCTGGATAAACTCAGCGGGTGCAGCAGCATCTATGGAGCGAAGGAAATAGGCAACGTTTCTCCAGCATTTTGCGTACCTTACATAGCTCCACTTGTTTGTAAGATGATCTGTGAAGGCCAGTGTCCTCTTCAATCAATTACAAGCCAATGTTGTGCTTGCAGGGTATTCCGGAGATCCGTCTTGCGGGGAAATAAGGTGCAGTGTTTAGTTCAGTTTAGAGGTACAGGGTGGAATAAGGGCCTTTGGCCAAACGAGTCCATGCCAACCATCGATCACCCATTCACACACTAGTTCTGTGTTATCCCGCCCTGCACACTAGGGGCAATTTGCAGAAGCCAGTTTACCGACAACCCTGCACGTCTTTGGAATGTGGGGGAAACTGGAGCACCAGGCGAAAACCCACGCTGTCACAGGGAGAACGTACAAACTCCGCACAGACAGCACCATAGGTCAGGATTGAACCTGGGTCTCTGACACTGTGAGGCAGCACTATGTCACTATGCCACCATAGTGCTCTGGAAACAGAGGAAATAGGCTGAAGTAGTTGCTCCACCAGGGGGCTAGTATAGACTCATTTGGCTGAATGGCCTCTGCAATGCCAATATTATAATTGTCTGGAGGAAGAGGTACATGAAATGTCTGGTGGGGGAGTCTACGACAAAGGCCGACTGAGCAGTTGCTGACTTGCCTTTTTGAAGGCATTTGATCAACAACACTCTTTGTATCTCATTAAAACCGATGTTGCCTAACAAAAGAATTTAACATTCAGATCACTGGTTCAGTCTTTTCATACTCGCATGGGTTTATAGCGTACAACAGTTGACAGGCTAAGTGGCACTTGTTTGGAACGAGACTTGGTTATTTTGCTTATAAAAGATTTCAGTATCTTATTTCCACATGTCTGACCCTTTCAAAGCAAACATTATATTTCATTGAGCCTGCGACCTTCCACTCACTGTGTGTTATTATTTGGGAAGGTTTGCTTGTTGATACTGTGAAGGGAGAATAGGCAGATCGAATAATAGCTGATTCAATGCAATGGATTTAACATGGAAGGTAACTCTTCTCAGATGTGGTTCAGTGACAGTGCCAGAGACCCAGCTTTGATTCTGACCACGGCTGCTATCCATACAGTGTTTGTTTGTTCTGCCAGTGACCATGCAGGGTTTCTCCGGGTGCTCCGGTTTCCCCCCACACTCCTTTGACGTGCAGGTTTGTAGGTTAATTGGCTTCTGTAGAAATTGTCCCTACTAAGTAGGATAGAACTGGTGTGCGGGTGAACGCTGGTCAGCATGGACTCCGTGGGCCGAAGGACGTGTTTCCACGTTGTATCTCTAAATTAAGCTAAGATGCAAAGCTGTAAAAATGCCACACAACGTCATTGGAACCAACTCAATACTCGGAATCATTTGTCGTGACCATTGAAAGCAACATGTGTTTGTTTGTTGTTATACAGTCTCTGTATCCAGAACTAATCTTGAATAGGTCAACCAATTGGTGGCCTTGAGTTTGAATTAACTAGGTGTGATCTTTCTCTCTTGGTAGATAGAAGGGGACTGCAGAGGACAAGGATACTTAGAAGGGTTTCGGCCCGAAACGCCGCCTATTTCCTTCGCTCCATAGATGCTGCTGCAACTGCTGAGTTTCTCCAGTATTTTTGTGTACCTTCGATCTTCCAGCATCTGCTGTTCCTTCTTGAATACTTAGCACATTGTTACCTGCCCATTCAACAACCCTGCAAAAAGTGCCTAGTTTTAATTAGACGGCATGTGTAACCCATGCCTCTTGCTCACCCACTGCTTCATTGGACTATCGGCAAGGCACAAAATCTTCTGGTCTGTTTGCTGGCTGTAGCAGGGGCCGCACAGTGGTGCAGCGGTAGAGTTGCTGCCTTACAGCACCTGAGACCCACATTCGATTGATAGACAATAGACAGTAGGTGCAGGAGCAGGCCTTTTGGCCCTTCGAGCCAGCAATGTGATCATGGCTGATCATCCCCAATCAGTACCCCTTTCCTGCCTTATCCCCATATCCCCTGACTCCGCTATTTTTAAGAGCCCTATCTAGCTCTCTCATGAAAGCATCCAGAGAACCGGCCTACACCGCCCTCTGAGGCAGAGAATTCCACAGACTCACAACTCTCTGTGAGAAAAAGTGTTTCCTCGTCCCCGATCGTGACTATGGGCGCTGTCTGTACGGAGTGTGTACATTCTCCCAGTGACCGCGTGGTTTTCTCTGGGTATTTGGGTTTCCTCCCACACTCCTAAGATGCGCGGGTGTGTAGGTTAATTGTTTTCTGTTATTGTCCCTAGTGAGTAAGATAGAACTAGTGTATGGGTGATCATCTGTCAGCCTGGACTTGGCAGCCAAATTCATTTCACTGCACCTTCGGGTGTATGTGACGAATACAATTGACTTTGACTTTGACTTTGACTTTGGCGGGCGAAGGAACAATTTCCATGCTCTATCTCTAAACTAAATTAGTGATAAGCCATAGCAGAATTACTTGGTTCCTTCATGACAACAGCTTTTTCAACAATTGTGCTAACTTGCAAATATAGCAGGTGACAACATTCTTGTCAGTGTTTGTCTAATAAATTTATGTTGAATGTACGAGGCTTATAGTAGGTGAAATGCCCAAATTCCTTGCACAGGTGCTGCATTGTAAATGACAAATGGAGGCAATTATAATCAAAACACAAAGTGCTGGAGGAACTCAGTAGACCAGGTAGCATTTGTGGAGGTAATGGATAGGTGGCATTTTGGTCGGGACCTTTCATCAGAATGATTCCGACCGACCAAAGAGGTTTCCGGACCATTCCTTTCACCGATGCTGCCTCGCTCGCTGAGTTCCTCCAGTAATTTGCGTTTGGCTCGAGATTCCTGCATCTGCAGTTCCTTGTGTCGCAATGCTGCTATAATGTATGCTACACAGACTTCCATGATCACTTCCAATGGTTGCTTTCACAAGTTTTCTGAAGCAATTTGGGATTCTAAATTTGTCAGCTTAATGGTCTCTTAAAGACGAAAGAGCATCAGGACCATGGTAAACAGTTCTCTGCAGTTGTATTTTGATTCAGCTGGTCGTTCCATTCTATGTCAATGCAGGGTTGGAAAAAGATATCTGTAGCTTTGAGTGTTGTTGTAGTCCAGCTAGACAGAGGAAACTTGCAAGTGGGATCAAATATTGAATTAAACATTCATTTTACATCAGTGCTATAAATAAAGCTACAAACTATAATCACACACCTGGGATTTTGGATTCAGTCACAAAGAGATGAAATTTGATTGGCTACAGAGCCTCCTTTGAGGATATCAGACATGATTTCTCATTGAGTGTTGTCAAGGTGATAGGATCTTAGAATCTCAGGAGGAGACTATTTGGCCCATGGGGCTTGTTCTAGCCCTGTGAAAGAGCTGGCAGACTAGGAACACTCCCTTGTGCCTTCCCTGTAGTCTGGCACTCCCCCCCCCCCCCCCCCCCCCCCCCCCCCCCCCCCCCCCCCCAAGTATCTTTCTTCAAAAATAGACACAAAATGCTGGAGTAACTCAGCAGGACAGGCAGCATCTCTGGATAGAAGGATTGGGTGACTGAAGAAGACCTTCAGTCTGAAGAAGGTTCTTGTCCCGAAACGTCACCATTCCCTCTATCCAGAGATGCTACCTGTCCCGCTGAGTTACTTCAGCATTTTGTGTCTTTCTTCAGTTTAAACCTGCATGTGCAGGTGCATTCCTACAATATCTTCCTTCCAATCTCTTCCTATTACAAAGTTCCCATTGACATTTATCCTTCCATTACAATGCTTCGGTTACATATTTGTTTTCTAATCTCTCTCCTGGTTGATTTGCCAAAGACCTAAGATCTGTGCCTTGTGATTATTGACCCATTTTCTACTGGGAACAAGTGTGTAGATTTCAACATACGTCCCCGGGGAGGAGGGGAGAATGGGGAAGGGCAGAAATGAATATGAACTGCTCCCACTGCTCCTACAATCATTTGGGATTGTGCATGGGGTGTAATGCTTTGGAACAGTGTGTCAGGGAAAGGAGAAAGTATTATGGTCCAGCCATATCACTGTAATGATCTATGAGCTTACGTTTCAGCACATTGAGTTTAGACAGGATGATTAAAGACCAAGACCAAAGGTGAAGTCTATCAGTTGCCCGGCCTATTCTCAGTTTGGCAAGACAGTAGGCATGTGTGTCCATTATTGTTTAATTAATTACCTGAAGACCTGGAATAATAGTACTTGCGAGTACCTAGAACGCAGTCATTAAAAGAGGGGCAGGTTCCGACTTGCAGTTACTAACGCTGAGACCTTGTGCACAATGATCTGTTATTCCTAACGCTCTTGTTTTGGCTCTTCCCTCAGCCCTTGAGAGTTCGGCGGTTTTGTTTACTGCTTTTACATTAAGAAGCAACAAGAGTGTTATTCCTTGTGCTCGCCCGCACGGCATCCAGCATTATTTAGTTTTTAGTTTAGAGATACCGCGCAGAAACAGGCCCTTCGGCCCACCGAGTCTGCGCCAACCAGCGATCCTTGCAAACTATTGCCCCTGTCCCACTTACGAAACCTGAACGGAAACCTCTGGAGACTTTGCGCCCCACCCAAGGTTTCCGTGCAGTTCCCGGAGGTTCTCAAAGGTTTTTGCCAGTCTCACTACCTGCAACCACCTGCAACCACCTGCAACCGCCGGAAACTGTACGGAAACCTTGGGTGGGGTGCAAAGTCTCCAGAGGTTTCCGTTCAGGTTTCCTAAGTGGGACAGGGGCATAACACTATCTTACACACACTGGGGACAATTTACAATTTACAATTATACCAAGCCAATTAAGCTACTGACCTGTATGTCTTTGGAGTGTGGGGGGGAACCGGATCTTCCTGGAGAAACCCCACATAGGTCATGGGGAGAACGTACAAACTCCGTACAGACAGCGCCCGTAGTCAGGATTGAACCCGGGTCCCTGGCGCTGTAAGGCAGCAACTTTGCCACTGTGACACTGTGCCTGCACTATTGTGGTACACTGTACACATCACTAGACTGGCAATCCAGGGACTTCAAGTGATCAGGAGTCATGAGTCAGTGCAGACAATGGGCCAAAGGGCTTGTTCCTATGCTCTGTGACTCCATTAATTTAAGTCCCACAGTGTCAGGTGGAGTGTCTAAATTCAGTTTACACAACTGTCAGCATGGGGTAAGTTGGGCCGAAGAACCTGTTTCCATATGGCATGACTCTCGGACAGTACATTGTAATTAAAAAGCTCCTGCCATCATTGATGATAACAAGACTTCAGGATTTTCAACATCCTGTTTTCTTTTACTGCTGCCTGGATTAGAGGGTGTTACCTATAAAGTGAGTTTGGAACGCAATCTGAAACGTCAGCTATCCATGTTCTCCAGGGATGCTGCCTGACCCGCTGAGTTACTCCAGCATTTTGTGTCCATCTTTGGGCAATCTTGGATTGTTTTCTCTGGAACATCGGAGGTTGGAAGCCAGATAGTATCCAAAAAGACGAGGGCTGTCGATAGGGTAGACAGGCAGAACCTTTTTCCCTGGTAGAAAAATCAAAGACTAGATGGCACGAGTATTAAGGGGAGAAGGACAAAGATTAAAGATTGAAGCTCCCGTGTTAGAGTGTTCAAAGCTCCTGCATCGGGCGGTCGAAGCTCCTGTGCCTTGGAGCTCCCGGAGTAGGTCTTTAGCTAGGTACCGCGAGTTCCACGATGTTAGGACCCAGTGTGGATGGAGATACGATACGTTTAAAAAATCGCAAGTCCGTCGAGGTAAGAGACTTTTTTTAATGTTTCCCCCCCACCCCTCACCCACCCCCCCACATAAAACAGAGCTAAAGAACACTAAAACATACATTTACCAAATACTATAAACAATAAATAAGGAATGGACGAGACGAACTGTTGATGAGGCAGCCATTGCTGGTGCCACCCTGTGTTTCATACGCTGGGGAAAGTAGGAAGCCAAAGGTTCAGAACAACCTTGCGCCTTTTTCCTTATAGAATAAAAACCATTTAGTCCCATTCCTTCCTATTTATTAGCATTTTTTTGAGGTTTGGTGACGTAAATAGGACTGGGAAAGTTATACATACGAAAATTAGAATGACTAATAATATGAATGAAGCACCTTTTGAAATTACGAATAAGCTATGTCAGTAAGGGCCCTGGGGTTAGAATATCTGACTGCTTTTTGATTTGAGCGTGGGTGTGCGGAATGGGGCATTAAGACGGGGGCATTAACTAATGTGGAGTATTTCCTGCTGTAAAGCAACCTTTGCAATCAAATGCCAGCGGAATAACATTTGTGTTTAGATCTTTTACGCATTCACCAAATTTAATTTAATGATTAATTTGTGAAAAACATGCAGGGTGCCCAGAAGCGTTACAATTTTCTGACAATTCTTTAGATGCCTTCAACCTTCCTAATCCTGCAGTAATTTGAAAACGGAAGTATTACTGGTGGATCACACGTGGCGATCACAGTGAGCTGGGGAACAGTTGTGAGGGAATCAAATTGTGAAAAATTACCTTTGTTTAGCTCAATGTTCCCAAGAATCAGACTGAAAACTGTGACTTTTATTTCTGTAAGGTGCACATTTTTTAACCTCCATTTCTGCAAAAACAAATATTGGAGGCAGGTCCAATATAGATGAGGAATCCCAAACTAACTGCTAGAGCTGCTCCTTCACAGCGCCTAGAAACATAGAAAATAGGTGCAGGAGTAGGCCATTCGGCCCTTCGAGCCTGCACCGCCATTCAATATGATCATGGCTGATCATCAAACTCAGTATCCTGTACCTGCCTTCTCTCCATACCCGCTGATCCCTTTAGCCACAAGGGCCACATCTAACCCTCTTAAATATAGCCAATGAACAGGCCTCAACTACCTTCTGTGGCAGAGAATTCCAGAGATTCACCACTCTGTGTGAAAAATGTTTTTCTCATCTCGGTCCTAAAAGATTTACCCCTTATCCTTAAACTGTGACCCCTTGTTCTGGACTTCCTCAACATCGGGAACAATCTTCCTGCATCTAGCTTGTCCAACCCCTTAAGAATTTTGTAAGTTTCTATAAGATCCCCCCTCAATCTTCTAAATTCTAGCGAGTACAAACCGAGTCTATCCAGTCTTTCTTCATATGAAAGTCCTGACATCCCAGGAATCAGTCTGGTGAACCTTCTCTGTACTCCCTCTATGGCAAGAATCCTGACCTAGGGTGCTGTCTGTGTGGAGTTTGCATGTTCTCCCTGTGACGGCACTGGTTTCCTCTGAATGCTCCGGTTTTCTCCCACGTCCCAAAGATGTAGGATTATAAATCTATGTCTTAAACATTTCCATTGTACCTGTGCCCATATTTCTGCCACTGTGACCAAGTACTTCCTTATTTTACATAACGTAGTTATGTAATTTAAATATTGTGGGGCTTTGATTTGAATTCTTCCAATAGACTAAATGACCTCCATATATCTACCTGCTGATTCTTTATTAAACATCTCAGCTAACTCCTTACCCCAAACTACTATGCTGAAGTGAGTATATCAGATTTGTACAACTTATCCTCACAACTTTAATCCGTTTAAGTCCTGCTATATTGTCGATGAATCTTTGCTGTTATCTCTGCCAAGGTCAATATATCCTTCCACAATGTTGATGCTGGTTTCACTGCATACTGAGTTAATTGACTTGAGTTGATCAATTTTATTCCCTCGAAGTCCAGGCTCCAAGACATTCATCTCGTTTGATAGTCTGATTCTCTTCAGGTGAATGCATGCACAATACAATGGGCCTGCCTTCTCCCTCTTGAAACAGACAGAATTTGGCTTTGCAGGCTACCACCAACCTTCACTTCCTAACATTACCAAATGAAAACAGATTCCTTGGTTTGTAAAACAGATTTCTTGATTAGTACAGGTGTCAGAGTTAATGGGGAGAAGTCAGGAGAATGGGATTAGGAGGGAGAGATAGATCAGCCATGTCTGAAGAAAGGTCTCGACCCGAAACGTCACCCATTTCCTTCTCTCCAGAGATGTTGCCTGTCCCGCTGAGTTACTCCAGCATTTTGTGTTTACCTTTGATTTAAACCAGCATCTGCAGTTCTTTCCTATCCATGATTGAATGGCAGAGTAGACTTGATGGACCACGTTGCCTAATTCTACTCCTATCACTTATTTTAACCAGAGATATAAGGAACTGCAGATGCTGAAATCTTGAGCAAAATGCAAAGTGCTGGAGTAACTCAGCGGGTCAGACAGCATTTGTGGAGGGATCGGGCAGACAATGATTAGGCTTTCGAAGAAAGATCCCGATCTGAAACATCGTTTGTGCCTTTTCCTCCACAGATGCTGCCTGACCTGCTTAATTCCACCAGCACTT
This sequence comes from Leucoraja erinaceus, assembly GCF_028641065.1. Lineage (NCBI taxonomy): Eukaryota > Metazoa > Chordata > Chondrichthyes > Rajiformes > Rajidae > Leucoraja > Leucoraja erinaceus. The sequence continues at coordinate 9,923,734 of NC_073408.1, forward strand.
TGTGCGTTAATTTTTATTATTAAAAAAAAAACACATGCTGTTGTGTGCATGTCATGTTGTGTGGGGGCTAAAAAAAACCAGTTGAAACCGGCAAATATAATTGTTAATTATCTTGTGTTATAGAGGTACAGGTGGCTGTTTCTTTTTTAATTTGAAATTACCAGAACATTTGCAGAAAATGCAAAGGAATAATACAATAGACCAAAACATTGAACACGAGTATGTTGCGAGGCAGATGTAGCCATTTTGATGATTACTTGTGTTCCATGACTGTTTATAAGTGCTTAAAAAAAAAACCTTTTGATGTGTTTTGTTATGAGGATGTAGGATGTAGCCTTTACAGTCTTCACAGCCTATAAAATGGATGCTTCTTGGACAAGAGAATGATGGTTGTGGGGTGATGAGAAACCAGTCCTTTTAATTTAGGGAGTATTCCTGTTTATACTGAGTTCATTTGCGATGTCGCTCTTCATTTGCTATGTCGCTCTTCATTTGCTATGTCGCTCTTCCAGGGAGATGCTAAATGCATTTCGTTGTCTCTGTACTGTACAATGACAATGACAATTAAAATTGAATCTGAATCTGAATCTGAATTGAATCTGAATCTTCAGATGATAAATAATTGTATGAAATATGACTTTATTCCTGTAGCAAGGTGGCAGAATGGTGCAGCTGGTAGAGTTGCTGCCTCACAATTCGTGTAAAGGTTTGCACATTTTCCTGGGACTGTGTGGGTTTCCTCAGGGTGCTCCAGTTTCCTTCCTTCCACATCCCAAATGAAGGTTTACAATAGTTCGCTGTAATTTGCCCTTCAAGTAGGGCAACACGGTGGCGCAGCGGTAGAGTTGCTGCCTTACAGCACCAGAGGCCCGCGCACGATCCTGACTACAGGTGCCGTCTGTACGGAGTTTGTACATTCTCCGGGTGCTCCGGTTTCCTCCCACACTCCAAAGACATACAAGTTTGTAGGTTAATTATCTTCAGTAAAAATTGTAACTTGTCCCTAGTGTGTAGGATAGTGCTAGTGTACAGAGATCACTGGTGGACATGGACTCGGTGAGCCAAATGGCCAGTTTCCACGCTGTATCTCTAAACTAAACTAGATGGGTGGTAGAATCTGGACGTGGGTGCGGAAGTTAATGGGAATGTGGAAAAGATAGGTTGCAGAGACAATTAGTGTGGAGAATGGATGGTTCTGTGATTCAACATTGACTTGATGGGCTGAATGGACTCCCTCTATGTCATGATGGGACATGGAGTCAAAAGGCCTGCAAATTTATAGTCCCCTCACCAATGGCAATTACTCTGGTTGACCACAGAACATGCTCAATTGCAGTAATTAGATTTTGTGGCTTTACGAAATGCTTTGAGACATAAGAGTTCATGGCATTGTGTGTGGAGTTTAATATTGGTATGGGTAAAAGATTAGGTATTTACTACAAAGCAGGGAGTTGGAATAAATGTGTCATTTACAGGTTAGTAGCCGGTGGATGCCGTAGTGATCATTGCTAGATATCTATATCACTGCCTATATCTTTCATTTACCTTTCCCCTGACTGGTCTGAAGAAGAGTCTCGACCTGAAGCGTCACCCATTCCTTCTCTCCAGAGATGCTGCCTGTCCCGCTCAGTTACTCCAGCATTTTGTGTCTATCTTCGGTTTAAACATTGCTAGGTATCTGCTGTTTATATATTTCAAATTGAGATCAAGAAACGGAGTGCATTGTAACCAGATTTATTGATTGAGTCAAGTCAAGTCAAGTTTATTTGTCACATACACATACGAGATGTGCAGTGAAATGAAAGTGGCAATGCTCGCGGACTTTTGTGCAAAAGACAAACAACAAAGCAACCAAACAAATTATAAACACAATCATAACACACATATTCTTTTACATAATAAATAATGGAAGGAAAAATAATGGAAGGAAAAACGTTCTGTAGAGTTAGTCCCTGGTGAGATAGGCGTTTACAGTCCGAATTGCCTCTGGGAAGAAACTCCTTCTCAACCTCTCCGTTCTCACCGCATGGCAACGGAGGCGTTTGCCTGACCGTAGCAGCTGGAACAGTCCGTTGCAGGGGTGGAAGGGGTCTCTCATGATTTTGTTTGCTCTGGAGTTGCACCTCCTGTTGTATAGTTCCTGCAGGGGGGTGAGTGAAGTTCCCATAGTGCGTTCGGCCGAACGCACTACTCTCTGCAGAGCCTTCTTGTCCTTGGCAGAACAATTCCCAAACCAGATGGTAATGTTCCCAGACAAGATGCTTTCCACCGCCGCTGCGTAGAAGCACTGGAGGATCCTCGGAGACACTCTGAATTTCCTCAATTGCCTGCGGTGGTAAAGGCGCTGCCTTGCCTTACTCACGAGTGCTGAGGCGTGTGATGCCCATGTCATATCCTCAGAGATGTGGACTCCCAGATATTTAAAACAGTTCACCCTATCCACAGGATCCCCATTTATCCTAAATGGAGTGTACGTCCTCGGATGATGTGCCCTCCTAAAGTCCATGATCAGCTCCTTTGTTTTTTTGATGTTCAAGAGGAGGCTGTTATCCTGGCACCAGAGTGCTAGATCAGCCACCTCCTCCCGGTAGGCCTTCTCATCGTTGTCTGAGATCAGGCCCACCACCACAGTGTCATCAGCAAACTTAATTATTGAATTGGAGCTGAACCTAGCCACACAGTCATGTGTGTACAAGGAGTACAATAGGGGGCTGAGGACGCAACCCTGGGGCGATCCTGTGCTCAGGGTGAGGGACTCCGATGTATTCCCTCCCATCTTGACTACCTGGGGCCTGGCGGTGAGAAAGTCCAGGACCCAGGCACACAGGGAGGTGTTGAGCCTAAATTCCATTAGCTTCCCAGCCAGTCTGGTGGGGACTATCGTGTTGAAGGCTGAACTGTAGTCTATGAACAGCCCCCCTTCTGGCTGTCCAGATGGGAGAGAGCGGTGTGCAAGACCTGGGAGACCACATCGTCCGTGGACCTGTTCGGACGGTATGCGATCTGCAACGGGTCCATGTTCCGAGGGAGGAAGGCGCAGATGTGATTCTTCACCAGCCTCTCACCAGAGAGGGGTGAGAAAATAAGTTAGGAGGTGTGGGCAATGTTATAGATAGGTTATGTGAGTGGGAAATATTACTTAGATGGAGTATAATGTGAGTAAATGTGAGGTGCTTGGCTTTAGTACAATTGTTTGTTGAATGCACTCTGAGTGGCTGGGCATATGAAATACTGAAGGCTGGTAGGCTGCTTAGACCCATTAGGAGGGCAAGTCAAATACTCTCATTTATTGCAGTGGATAGAATGTAAAAATGGGGACGTCTTACTGTAAGTGTGTAGGGTGTTAGGGAGATGGTACCTGCAGAGTTTTGATCATCTTATATAATTAGGGGTACACTTGCATTAGAAGCAGTTCAGACAAGGTTCATTAAGTTGACTCCTATGAGAAAGATTAAGCAGTGGGGGGCACGGTGGCACAGCAGTAGAGTTGCTGTCTTACAGCGCCAGAGACCCGGGTTCGATCTCGGCTACGGGTGCTTGTCAGTACGGAGTTTGTTCGTTCTCCCTGTCACCTGTGTGGGTTTTTTCCGGGATTTCGGTTTCCCCCCCATGCACCAAAGATGTGGGGGTTTGAAGGTTAATTGGCTCGGTATAATTGTAAATTGTCCCTCGTGTGTGGAGAGCTTTAGTGTGCGGGGATCACTGGTCGGTGCAGACTCGGTGATCTGAAGGGCCCGTTTCCGCGCTGTATCTCTAAACTAAACTAAACTAAACAGGTTAGGCCTATACTATTTAATACTTTGCAGTTTAGAAGAATGAGAGGTAATTTTATTGAAATTATTGGGGCTATACTAAAATGCTTTTATTGAAGCTGGACAGACTAGTTGGTGGTGAATAGTTCCCCGTGCGAGAGAATCTAGAAATAAGTGATGTAGCTTCAGGATAAATGGTGCGGAATACCTTCCACACACAAACCTATCAGCTCAAAAGGAGCTGATTAGTACTTGCACAGCCTTCAACACAAAATATAGACTAACTCTCTCAACTGATGTTAGGGGCAGTGTCGCGCTGAATGAACTGTAACACCATGGTCTCTCGGGAGAAAAACGGATCTCATGATACTGGAGTATGGCAGCTCTTCCTCGTGTCCTGGCAAACAACTATTCCTCAGTGAACATCATTAAAACAGACCATCTGGCCAGTAACACATTGCTGCTTGTGCAAGCTTGCTTGGTGCAAACTTGTTGCTGTGTTGCCATGAAAGTAATTAAATAGGTGCAAAGACTTTTGCTATATTTTGAAATTTAAAAAAATGCACTGTTGATGCACATGTATTCTCTCTCTTTCATCCTTTCTTTTCTGTTTTTTTCTTTTCTTTCTTTCTCTCCTTCTCCCTCTTTCTTTCTCTCCTCTCTTTCTTCTCTCTTCTTTTCTCTTCTCTCTTCTTTTCTCTCCTCTCTTCTTTCTCTCCTCTCTTCTTTCTCTCCTCTCTTATTCTTTCACTCTTGTTCTCTTCTTGTTCTTGTTCTTGTTCCTAAGACTGCTCTAAGTGCTTTGGAGGAGGTCAGTTAATGCAGCTCAAAGCAGATCTCTCAACCATCCTAGTAACTGAATGCCCACAAGATCTCACCTGGCGCGTTCACCTGCAGGATCTGAGGAACCTTCTAATTCTTCTCAGATCTGACTTAAACGAAATGTAACTGCTTTCGAAATAACAGCCAATTGATTTCGTAATTTTAATGTGTATCTAAGTTATATTCATTTATATGCGGAAAAGGCAGTTTTCAAGAATCATTCTTTTGCAATATTAATTGGAAGATGAGAAGTACCTGCACAGTCCATTAAATTGTTGAGTATCTGGAAGATGCAATGAATTCATGTCTAACGAAGGGTCCTGGCCTGAAACATCACCTGTCCATGTTCTCCAGAGATGCTGTCTGACCCACTGAGTTACTCCAGCACTTGGTATCCTGCGAGTATCAATTAATTTTTCTTTCAAAAATGTTATTGTCAGATTGTTAGGTCGTTGACATGGTCAGCAATAACTAATCCTTGCCAGGTGCCTTGAAAAGATGGTGAGCTGTCTTCTTGAACCGGTGCAGAACTTTCCATGAAGGTTATCTCACAATGCTGCTGTGTAGTGGCTTCCCAAGTTGAGATCCAGTGACAATAATTGAACAGAGATATATTTCTAAGCAAAGCTGGTACGTAACTAATTGGTTTCTGCCGGAACTACAAATTGATAGCTTAGCTGGGATTCGGTACTTCAGTCTGAATGCCGCTCGGTAAATATGTGTGTAACACAATATATTTTTCCATGTTTGCCCTCTTGAATCCTTTGCAAATGTTGCCTCGTTTAAATGTTTGCACTGCTGATCGTTTTTCCGTTCACCTGCCTCTCGGGCTAATGCCATCGTTTCGCATTGTTCCTCACTCTCGGCCCCCGTAATTACAATCTGTTGACAGCCTGCTTTGATATCAGTCTCTTCCTCCAGCTGTTTGTCAGTAAAAAAAATAGGAAAATTATCTTTTTTTAAATACACGTATTTGCTACGAGACTTGCTGCTTTGTGTTTATATCGCATCTTTCAGTACCTGGGATGTTCTCAAAGCATTTTATGGTCAATGCGGTACTTTTGATGGGGAGTCACGGTTGTAATGTAATGAATCCAGCAGGGAGGTCATACACGGCCATCTGCCATGTACCACATTCTGATAATGACCTGGTCATTGTTTTTAGTAACATTAGGTGAAGATTAATTGTCAGCGGGATCACTGGTCATAATTTACCCTTGCCCTTATTTGAAATGGTGCCATGGAAATATCTTTCTGTTCCTCTGAGAGGGCAGAGTAAGCCCTGTCTTAACAGCTTGCACAATACAGAATAATTCTGGCAGTGCTGCTCTCTCTCTCTCTCAACATTACACTGAAGTCTTGGTAAAAGTGTTTGCGGTCAACTTGGTTGGCGCGGACAAGTTTGGGCCGAAGGACCTGTTTTCATGCTGTCTAGCTCAAAGTGTCCGGAGTGGGATTTGAACTTGCAACCTTCTGAGCTTGAGGTGCAAACTAGTGAGAGAGCCACAATTGAAAGAAATAACTTGACACCCAAGAAACAAAATTATTACCAATAATTATATTTGGCGATTGGAAAGATAAACAAGGAGGAGAGTGGAAAAGGAATAAAGGGGTGTAGGTCACCTGAAATTGGAAAATTCATTGGGTCTAGGCTCTCCAAGTGTAATGTGAGGTGATGTTCTTCTCGTTCGTGTTTGGCTTCTCAATGGCAGCACAAAAGGCCAAGGCCAGATAGGTTGGTTTGTGAATGGGAAGGAGAGTTAAAATGGCATTCAAGTGGGAGCTCAGGATGGTTATTGCAGAGAGAGTGATGTGCCCCCACAAAAAAGTGAGCCGCACGGTGGTGCAGCGGTAGAGATGCTACCTCACAGCGCCAGAGACCCAGGTTCGATCCTGACCACAGGTACTGTCTGTACGAAGTTTGTATCTTCTCCCCGTGAAGGTGTGGGTTTTCTCTGGGTGCTCCGGTTTCCTCCCACCCTCCGAAGACATACAAACTTTGTAGGTTAATTGACTTATGTAAATTATAATGCTAGTGTATGGGAATCGCTGGTTGTAGTGGACTCAGTGGGCCATAGGGCCTGTTTCTACTCTGTATCACTAAACTCTAAACAAAAGATTCACCTACTAGATACAAGATACATTTATTTGTCACATGTACCAGTTGGTACAGTGAAGTGTGTGGTCGCCATACAGCCATACAAATAAAAAAAATAACACAACACACGATAGAGTTCAACATAAAACATCCCCACACAGCAGAATCAAACGTTTCCTTCTGTGAAGGGAGGCACCAAAGTCAGTCCTCTTCCTCTATTGTTCTTGATGTTCACCTGTGGTTGGGGCCTCCCGAGCCCTCAGTAGTTGCCGCTATGGGCGGCCCGCTGCACAGGCCCGCTCGACAGGATGATGGAACTTCGGCATCGGAACGGGAGGACAGCCTCAGCGGCTTGGACCTCCGAATTGGCCACTTCCTACCGGTGTCTGCGGCTCCCGTAGTCCACAGGCCGCGCTGGGCGGAGATTCACGCTGGCGGCCCTCGGCAAAGAGATCCCAGGACTCCACGATGTTGACGTCAGCGCCGCACTCGCTGGGAGCTCTACAAACCACAGCTCCGCGATGTCGATCCTGCTGGCCCAACGCTCCGGAGCTTCAAACAGCGATCCAGGTAGCATCGCTCCGCTCCGCGGTGAATCCAGCGCTGTGCCGCCGCTGCTGAAGCTCTGGTACGGTCCCCGGTCCACGGCAGGAAAAGCCGCACCAATCCAGTTGGTTGGCCGCGAGGAGTGGGGCGAAGACGCGACTCGGAGAATAGTCGCATCCTCGCCAGGAAGTGACTGGGAAACGGTTTCCCCCTTGCCCTACCCCCCCTCCCCCACATACAAAAATGAAAGAACCCTCCAAAACATACTTTTAAGACAAACTAAAATTAAAAAAGATATAGAAAAACAGTCTATAAATTAACAAATCATTAATTTTCTTGTTGTTAACACTGACCCTCTATATTCAGAATGACTACAGCTTTTACCAACGCAACAGTAATTAACTACAAGTGAGGTAGACATTTTTCACTTAATGTAATCATTTCAACATTATTAAGAGATTGACACGGTTAATCCTGGTGAGCGGTTGGAAGGGACACGGTTCATGGAAAATAGTGTAACAAGATCAAAGACAATATCGAATTAGCAGGTAGAGTGTAAGCCAGGTGTAACCTTTTTCACCCAAAGGGGATGAGGAATGCATTGCTGAGGATGATTATTAAAACAGAGAGGATCAATGGATTCTGGAAATAATTTGATAGATTCCGGAGAGAGCAGGGATATTGGGAGATGGTGGAAAAGCTGGCAGGTAGAATGAATTCATTGAAGATGGATGTGCTTGTTGAACCTACAGCCCATTCTCTCAGCTGTACTTAATATTGTGATTCAACACTGTTTATTTTATAATATTGTTCATGCTTGTTTCATCGAAGTGAATGGCTAAAGAAAGATTACAGGTCAAACCAAGTCTGCGTCAAATCTCACGTATCCTAAACCTGTGAAGCTTGGTAAAAAAATAAGATGCTGGAATAATTTTAAATAGTGAGTGATTGAAACAGAGATTGTTTACAATTACTGAAAGCTGATACAAAGCTCTCAACGGGTTAGGCAGCATCTCTGGAGAACATGGATGGGTAACGTTTCGGGTGGGGACCCTTTAGAAGATGTGCTACTTGCTGAAAAATAATGTGCAAGCAATTAGGGAGGCAAACATTTACTTGTCCTTTATAGCAAGAACATTTTAGCAACGAGTTCGATCCTGACCACGGGTGCTATCTGTATGGAATTTGTACATTCTCCTTGTGTCCATGTTGGTTTTCTCCGGGTGCTCCGGTTTCCTCCCACACTCCAAAGACGTACAGGTTTGCAGGTTAATTGGCTTCAGTAAAATTGTAAATTCTCCCTGGTGTGTAGGATAGTACTAGTGTGGACTGGGTAATTGCTGGTCGGCATGGACTCAGTGGGCTGAAGGGCCTGTTTCTGCACTGTATCTCTAAAGTCTAAACGGTAATTTCAAGCCCAACCGAGACTGCACCTGGAATATTATAAGCAAGACTAGTCACCCATTCGCAGGAAGGATAGATTTGCAATAGAGGGAATAAAGGGGAGATTTCTGGGATGGGTGGTTTGTTGTATGAAGTAGATTAAATAGACCAAGTCCCTATACCCTTGAGTTTAGAAGAATAGAAGGTGATGTCATTGTTTGCTTAGTCAATGGTTCCCCAAAGCTACTCCAACAAATTTAGGCCACCATCTCAAAATAAGACGATACGATTCAATAGAACTTTATTAAAATTAATCTGCCATCAGTCATAAAACACAAAAATACAGGATATATGAAATTAAAGTGACGAGTCAAAAGGATAGGGAACGTACAACGATTGGGGAGGGGAGGGAAAGCAGTCAGTCCACCCCAAAACAAAATAAAATAAAAGGACTCTCAAGGCCCTTAGACACAGCCAGCTACTGTTGTAGCCAGGGAGGCCTCTGGTAGGAAATGCATGCACACCTTCAGTATGTGTGTTTTGGGGAAGTTTGTGTTGCAGGCTCATGGCCGTGATAACACTGCCTTTGAAGGAAGTGTGGAGGAAGACTAGGATTGTGGATGGTGCACCAAACTGCGAGCCCATCTCCCATGGGCAGAGCAGTGAAGGCAGATACATGGTTGTATCCGAGGAGAGAGGAGGTCACAGATCTCAGTGGCATTTATGTCGCTGGTGTCTCCTCACTAAATCCAGGGGATTTCTCACTCTCTGTCACCTCCCTCTTCCTCCACTCTAACCTCAGTGGTGTGTTCCTGGTTGTGGTGGGGAGTGTGTCTTTGGTATGCAGGTGATTGACAGCAGGTGCATTCAACAGAGTCTGTTCCTGTTGGGGACCGTGCATGTCCCAGTCGAGCCTGAAGCCACAGTGAACATCCTCTTGGCTAACGTTGTGGTTTTGTATGGGAGCCAGCAGGGCAATGGCACTGGGAGCCACCGCAGTTTTGTGCAGCAGCCAAGGGTAAAACCCAATCTTCAGGCAGGCAAATGCCTTTCCTCACCAGCCTTCAAGAGAAGACAAGCTAGACTTGATGCTCTTTAAAACGCTCAAAGCCAGAGAAGGCAGATGATGTCATTCTTTCTGCGCCACTGGAGTTATATACTGGAAGCTGGGATAAAATGCATCCTTTCCTTTGCTGAATTTGAATGCAGCCTCAGCTGGAGTCTTTGTGAATTGAATAAGCCTCCTTTTTTTCCCATTGTGTGAAGTCAGCTTTAGCAATTTGTGAGCTGGCTGGCTGCCAGAGCACAGCTGGGGTGATGAACACTAATCCTTTAATAATATATACAAGGTACTGGTAGAGACCCAGTGTCACACTAGGAGGATAATCCGCCAACGTTCACTACCTGTCCTGTGACTCTCTTGCTTTGTGCTCCCACTCACTTATTTTGTTCCACCTGCCTTTTCCACGCCCTTTCCTGTGGTCAATCCTGCGTTTCTATAATGCTACCTGCCATGTCGTTAACTATCACTGACTCTTTCAGCCACTCAGCCCCTCACTGCACTTTGCAATCAGGTCACCAGTAAAAGCAATGTCCGGCAGCAACCCTCAAGACTTAAAGCTCAGTCGGAGATCATTTTGCTTCTTTTTAGAGTATATCCAATTCCTTTCGAAAACATGCATTCTACAATGATCCATTCTAGACCTGGTTACATTTTTTTTTAATACATGTTGCCGGCACCATCACCAAGTCCCTCTTGCCATTATGTCAACTGTAGATCAGTGATAACCCGCTCAGCTCCAAGCTAGAGGCTGGTAAGATCAGTTTGCGCCGTAGCTGTGCAGCACAGAGCAGCTAAGTTCTAAGATGCAGTTAGACAGGTACATGGATAGGACAAGTTTGGAGGGATATGGGCCTAACATGTTGGCCGGTGTGGGCTAGTTGGGGTTAAGTGCTTGTTTCCACACTCCATGACTTAATGACTCTGACTCTATGAGTCTGCCTCTATGACTATATAAGACTAACATCAACTGAAGAAGGGTCCCGACCCGAAACGTCACCTGTCCATGTTCTCCAGAGATGCTGCCTGGGCCACTGAGATATTCCGTTGCTTTTTGTGTCCTTTTAATCTACCGGTTTTACACTCTTAGCCCTTGCCAGACTCTCAGCGCACTTATACCCTGGTCATTCTTTCTTCTTAGAATTAGAATTAGATTCCTTTATTGTCATTCAGACCTTTCGGTCTGAACGAAAGTATGTTGCCTGCAGTCATACACAGAATCAATAATAACAAAACATACATTAAACACAAATTAAACATCCACCACAGTGAGTTCACCAAGCACATCCTCACTGTGATGGAGGCAAAGTCTTAGTCTCCGTCTCTTCCCTCCTTGTTCTCCCTCTGCACTGAGGCGATCGATCCAGGCCGGAGATGCCGCTCTCCAGTCCAGTGGACCTCCGTGGTGATGCTGCTGTCGAAAGCCGGAACGCCGTCTCCGCTCCGAGACGGCCCGCCACAGCATCAGCTCCGGGCAGCCGCCCCAGCTCCGGGCCACAGCCCCAGCTCCGGGTCCTGCAGTCTCCGCTCCGGGCTGCTGCCCCAGCTCCGGGTCCCGCAGTCTCAGCTCCGAGCCCCGCTGCATCAGCTCCAGGCCGCCGCCGAAAGCCAGAACGCCGCACCAGCAAGTTGGGCCACCCTTGCCTCAGCCCCGAAGACGGCCAGCCTCTCGTTGGTGAGTCCTGGCTGGCTCTGCCTCTGGATCCTCGGGGTCAGTCGCAGGTTGGAGGCCGCCAGCTCCGCCATTAGGCCTCAGCGCAGACGGAGGCAGAGAAGGGGTATACGACACGAAAAAGTAGCATTCGCCCAAAGGAAGAGACAGAGAACATGTTTCACCCCCCCCTCTAACACAACCCAACAAACTAAAACTTCACCAAAACAAGACAAAAAAAACCAACAGAAAAAAGTAAAGACAGACGGACTGCAGGCGAGCCGCAGCTGTTAACAGCGCCCCCACTTCTTCCCTCACTCGTTAGACAAACGATATAAAGGCTTGAAAGCACGTACCATCAGATGCAGGAGCAGCTTCATCCTCGCCGTTACCAGGCTCTAGAATGGACCTCTCACATGCTGGGGATGAATTCCTGATCTTCCAGTCTACCTCTGAGCAACCCCTGCACTTTCTTTTCATCTGCACTTTCCCTGTAGCTATAACACAATATTCTGCACTCGGTATATATTTTTTATTTTGCTCTACCTGACATGCTCGTACATTGTAGGATTTGTCTGGTTAGCATGCAAAACAATGTTTTGTTCTATGTCGCTACACGTGACAATAATAAACCAGTACCAATTATTGAGGACATTTTGGATGTTATTGAGGGCTGTTGGATGTGTGGTCTTGAAGGTGAGATATTAAGCCATGTTCTTATTTGCTATCTTCCCATGACAGGACAGGATCCCATGTTACATTGTTTATAGAAGAGCATGGGACATTATTCCTTCTGATTATCCTTCAACATCAATAAAACAAATCATCTTTGCAGCTATGGATCTATTAGTTGGTGTTCTTCCTGTAATACCACATTGACCATGGTTAGAAAGCACTTAATTGGCCTGGAAGCCCTTTGTAATATCCTAAGTTGTATAAGGAGTTCACTTTTTATTCTTTAACTTTTCTGGTGTAGGCAAGGCATGTTTTAGTGTAGATGGGGCATGTTTCTAGTGTAGATCGTACATGTTGGATTTGGCCTGAAGGGCCCGTTTCCATGTCGTATGACCGTATGGTCATAGTCAATCATTGAATGATGATTTTGATTTCCACCCCCTCCCCCTCCCCCTCCCCTAGTCCATGGAGCGAGTGAGGTATTCAGAATTTAGGAGTTTCATTTGTTTTCCGATGTGGTATTGGAGACAATCTTTAAACAGTTCAAGAAGGGGATTTATGAACATTGTATGAAACTGCAATGAAGGGCAAATTGGCATTGTGTACCAAATCTGATGCACAGAAATAATCTTCTTTAAACCTTTAATGTAATCTGGTTCATTCAAGGAGAGGCAATTATGAAATGAATGTTTGGAAAATTGAAATGCTCAATTTCTGCATCTTGTAAATTGCATTCATGAAGACTTACAATATTAAAAATGATTCCAATCTCGTGATTTTTTTAAATGTGTTTTTCAACATGTGTGTTCCCCGAAAGACAGTATTGGGAAATAACTGGTTTCAGATATTGTTAAGAATCCGAAGGGTCCAAAAATAAAGAATATGTATTTTGGAAATGGTGGGTAATTAAGGCACCTTTATTACAAGGTGTCTCAGAGACTTGGTGTGTTGCAAGTCGTGGCACTGATTTGTATCTGCATGGAAGCATTCTCTGTTCCAAAGAACCGGGCGGACACTGTGTAATCATTTGGATGCTCTCTCTGATGGAGATTCAATAATGAGAGATGGTGGCACCAGCTGTTGTGTATTCGAGGCCACTGGGAAAAATATGTTGCTCACATATGAGGGAGAAGGGGGAAAAAGAAAGTTGCGGAAGAGATGAGAAAATGCACTATAAGAAAGATTAGGGAAGAGATCGAAAGATAAGAGGAGAGAGGAAGAGATGAGAGAGAGAAGAGAGAAGGAAAAGGAAGGAGAGAAAAAGATGTGTGGGGGGGTGAGGGGTGATAGAGAAGGACCACTTGAGAGTTTTAGAGAGAGGTGGCAAAATTGACAGGGGAATATAAAAGCGTTAGACCCCGAGAACATTGTTCCTGGTGAAAGATAGGTTCAACGAAATAGTTAAGCCATAGATACTCGACCACATGATCACATCATGACTGTGACAGCTTTACATTGAAAAGAAGCATTCACAACTCATTCCCATATCATCTGACTACCAAGGGTAGAATGATCACAAGTTTCACACGCTAACCTTCTCATCCATACCCACCAACACAGTCCCAGATTCATCTGGGTCCGTATTGTGGATGGTGCAAATATGACGGTTTTTTGACTTCTCCGTTGCTATGGTTGATAAGAAAGGCCCAGAGGGGTTTTATCACTGACAAAAAATTATAAATGTTGACCCTCTCAACAAGTGGTCTTGTAAAGTCAGAAACTAGGTTCCTGTTTATTAGCCATAATACATCCCTACATTGTTACACCATTTCCAATGATAACATCATTGACTGTGTGATCCTTTTACCTTGAAGATTCAGATTCAATTTTAATTGTCATTGTCAGTGTACAGTACAGAGACAACGAAATGCATGAGAAGCCCCATTCACCAGAAGGATCTGATCATCTATTTTGTGCTGCACTATTTTGACTGTTACATTGACCCAGGAGAGGGGCTGCACTCACACTTTCTTGCCCTCTCAACCAAGTGGTCTTGAGTTTAAACTTCTCCTTCTTTTCAAATCCCCCATAGTCGCCATTTCCTACATCCATGTCATCCTCCAACCTCAGAATCCTCCAACGTTTCTGCTTTTATAGTTATGTGTTTGATCACGGCAAAAATTATCAATTTTATTTTTTCTCCCCTATGATTTTCAATTTATCTCTCCTCTCCCTACCCCCCCCCCCCCCCCCCCTCCTCCCCCCCTCCCCCTCTCCCTCCTAGATACTCCTTAAAAAAAACCCACTTTGACTAAGCTTTTACACAACGGAGCTGTAGGTGTTGCCCAGTGCCAGCAGTTGGCCAATTCCCCTCCAGTGAAGCATCTTTGGATTTCACTGTGTTAAGGGAACTATATTAATGTGAGTTGTTAATGATCATCATCGTCAAAACCATCTTTGACCCACGTTATGCCCTGAAACCCCATCGCAAACAGGCATGTGCATTAGGTAAGGGGTTAGGGAAAGTGGAATCAGCACCCCTCTTATCTGCTGAGGTGTAATCAAAATGTAATTGGTTTAATGACATTCCAGGCAGTACATTTACAGTGTACATCTGCTTCCATCTCCCATATTAAAAAAAAAAGCCTCCTCTCAGCTAGATCCATGGTACTCCATTTATTATACATTATACAAGGCGCGTTAAACATGTATGCAGTCAGATGACTGGCTGTTTTTGCAACTAAAATTCTCAATGATTAATGAACTATCGCTGTGATAGTGTTGATAATCTGTACAAGGCTAATCCTGTTTGCTGTGGTTAACTCAATAACAGCAGCTGTGTTCTTTTTTTTGAAAGGGACTATATGCCGTTGCACCACAATTTCAAAATGTGAGCACCATTTCTGTGAAATGGCAACAAATGATTGTTATAAAGCAGAGGAGAAGCTTTATTTTTACCTTGGCTGGACCTGTGGAAATTTCTGAAATATGCATATGATTTGCCTGTTTCCATTTTACATTTCTGGGAGGCTCATGTTTCTGTAGAACTAAATCCTCCTTTGGTCCCCTCTCTATATGCCTCCCTCTCCCTCCCCCTCTTCCCCCCCCCCCGCTCCTCTCTTCTCCCGCTCCCCCCTCTATCTCCTCCCTCCTCTTCCCCCCTCTTCCTCCCCTCGCTCCCCTCTCTCGCTCTTCCCCCTCTCTCCCCCCTCTCTCTCTCTTTCTCTCTCTCTTTCTCCCCCCTCTCTCAATCTCCCTCTCCCCCCCTCTCTCCCCCTCTCCTCCCCGCCCCCCCTCTCCCCCCCCCTCCCCCTCCCCCCCTCCTCCCCCCCCCTCCACCTTCCCCCCTCTCCCCCCCTCCCCCTCTCCTCCCCCCCTCTCCCCCCTCTCTCTCCCCCTCTCTCTCCCCTCTCTCTCTCCCCCCCCCCCCCCCTCTCCCCCTCTCTCCCTCCCTCCCTCCCTCTCTTCCACCCTCTCTCGCTCTCCCCCCCCCTCTCTCCCCCCCTCTCTCTCTCCCCCTCATCCCCCTCCCCTCTCTCCCCCCCCCTCTCTCCCCTCCCTCTCCCCCTCCCCCCCTCCCTCTCCCCCACCTCTACGCCTCTCTCTCCCTCCTTCTCTCCCCCCCTCCCTCTCCCCCCCTCCCTCTCTCCCCCTCTCTCCCCCCTCTATCCCCCCTCTCCCCCCCTCTCCCCCTCTCCCCCCCTCCGCTCTCCCCCTCTCGCCCCCCTCCCTCTCCCCCCCCTTCTCCCCCCCCCTCTCTCCTCCCCCCCCCTCTCCCCCCTCTCTCCCCCTCTCCCCCCTCCCTCTTCCACTGCTCTCTTTTAATCCTCTCTCTCTCCCCTTCTCCCCCCTGATTTCCCCCCTCCTTCCCTATCTCTCACCCGACTCATTTCTTTCGATCGAGCGTCTCTTGCCTGATACCTTGTCCCTGTTCATGACCCTGCGAGCTCCTGTGTTTGGGCCAATACACCACCAGCTTTAACCAGACCCCTCCAACCCATGTGGTTGAAGTCCTTGGGTCCAGAAGTACGAGGCTTTAGAAGAATTGCCCCACAGTGACGCAAAGCAACTCCAAACTAGTTATTATCTAAATCAATTTTCAGTTGTATTATGTGATTGAATTTCTGGACAGTCATCTCTTGCTTTGCAACTTCAGACAATTTAACTCAGTACAATTAATGTGTAAAAGACTCAGGAATTGCAACAGTCATTCATCAGCAGGAGTAAGTTCCTCTAATCCCATGCACATTTCTTCTTTTATAATAATGGCAATACAGTCTGTCATGTCAACGGAATCGAAGAGAGGCTTCTATTTATAAAAGCAAGTCATAGATTTGGGTCATCCCAAGCACTTTGCACGAGTATTCTGTGGTCTGGTCACACGTTAGAGTCAGAAGTCAGCATTGGAACCGCCCACACACTAACACTAATCCTGCACACACTATCAGGACAGTGTATCCCATTACATCCTTGCCATAAACCTACAAACCTGTAACATCGTTTGTGGTCTGAGGTTTAGTTCCTCGCCGTCCCATTCAACCGACCTTGTTATAATACACTACAGTCCTGTCTACCACTGTGCCGCCCTGCTGATGGATATTCTTTTTAGCCCTGCAATCTTCCAGGTAAACTGCTTTATGGTTTAGAAGAATTCCTCATTCTGTTTCCATGGCCTCCACAACTCTGTAACCTCTCCAAACTTACTAACCTTCAGGAAAATACTGCTCAAATCCTGATCAAAGTTGCTCACATTGCCATTGCTGGCCATGCCTTCTGGTGCCAAGTCCTTATACTCTGGCATTCCCTTCACTAATCTCCTCTGCAGAATCGGCCTCTTAAAACCTGCCCTTTTGGGCAAGTATTTCTACCATCTGCTGTAATATCTCCCTGTGCAGAAAGGAACTGATACTGGTATATACTGAGGATACTGAAAGATAGAGGCTGCCAGAGGTTATGGAGAGAAGGCAGGAGAATGGGGCTTGGAGGGAGAGATAGATCATCCATGATTGGATGACGGGGTAGACTCGATGTGCCAAATGACCTAATTCTGCTCCTATCACTAATGATCTTATGATAGATACAAGTGCTGGAATAATGCAATGTGCCAGGCAGCATCTCTGGTAAAAGAAAATGGATGGGTGACGTTTTAGGAGATTACAATGTAGTTTGCTGACACTGACAACACTAGTGGTCAAGGTGGTCAAGGAGATATTTGGCATGCTTGGCTTCATTGATTAGCAGTGAATACAAGAGTTGGGCATGGTAAATTACAGCTGCACATGGTGCTAGTGAGTCTGCACCAGGGTAATTGTGTGTAGTTCTGGTCACCCTGCCATTGTGCCCATGTGGCTAAATTGGGGAGAGAACAGAAATGTACAGAGTGTGGTTACCTCCCGCACTCCAAAGACGTACAGGTTTGTAGGTTAATTGGCTTGGTGTTAATGTAAAATCTTTCCTAGTATGTGGTGTAGTGTAGTGTGTTCCCTAGGATGGTGTTAATGGGCGTGGATCTCTGGTCGATGTGGACTCAGTGGGCTGAAGGGCCTGTTTCAACGCTGTATCTCGAAACTAAACTAAACGGCAACATATTCGTTACTTGACTTATCCTTAGTCCAATGGGAGGTCTCTAACCTTTGAGTAGGAAGACTATGGGATTTCTCATTTGAGGTATTTGTGAATAAATATCTGCGCTGGATTTTACTGTAGGGCTAAGGTAGTTCACTCCCGCCATGGGTACCATGTAATCCCGTGCTACCTGCTCCGTGGTCGGATAGTCGACGACCAAACTGTCTCCCCCACCTGGTTCGCCAGGTGAGGCGGGGGCAGTGGACCCCCAGCAGGACCAAAAACAAGACCTGTCAAAGGGCGGATGAGCTTCGAGCGAGGCAACGGCCATCATCGCTTTAGTAGAAGTTGCGATCACTGTCGTACGTAGAATTGTAAGGCACCGTACCCGTTGATGTTTTCAACGATGATGATGATGATGCTAAGAGAATGCTTCACTGTAGGAGGTGCTTTACTCAAATGGATCCCATTCTGTCCACTCAGGAAGCTATGCCATGCATCAAGCCATTCATTTATAGGGAAATGGCCAAACTGAACGAACTGTGAGCTGAAATGTCCACAGTGGAGTTTACAACCACCAGCCAATGCTTGTGTACAAATGTTTATCTCCTGTAACTAATCAGATTGAAGTCGAGTGAAAGTATCTGCGCAGGAAGTGAGAAACAGGATGAATGAAAGCGGGTGAGTTCAATGTCAAGTCAGGTATATAGAGAAAGCAAAAGGTAAATTAAAAGAGGGAATATAAAAACAAACGTTTTAATAATGTTTCTATTCTCTCTGCTGTTTCCTCCCATTGGGCAGAAGATACAAAGGCTTGAATGCACGTCGCACCAGATGCAAGAGCAGCTGGTGTTATCAGACTCTTGAACAGACCTTTTTAAGGACTTTGTATAATATATATTTAAGGCAGAGATAGATAGATTCTTGATTAGTGCGGGTGTCGGAGGTTATGCGGGGGGAAGGCAGGAGAATGGGGTTGGGAGGGAGAGATAGATCAGCCATGATTGAATGGCAGAGCAAACTTGATGGCCGAATGGCCTCATTCTACTCCTATCACTTATGACCTTATGATCTCTCAAATGCAGGGGTTGAATTCCTGATCTTCCAATCTTCCTTGTTGCAGCTCATGCACTTTAGTTTATCTGCACTTTGTAGAGACGGCAATATATTCTGCACTCCATTTCCTTGGCCCTATTGCACCATCTGCACTCATGTTTGGTGAGATCGGACCTGCGTATGGAATGATTGTACTCATTCATGGTGTGTTTGTACTCTTGTATGGTTTGACTGGGCTCGTGTCTGATTTATCTGGATAGATAAGCAAAACTAAAGTTTTGCACTGTATAGAAAGATAGAAAGATAGAAATTAGGTGCAGGAGTAGGCCATTCGGCCCTTCGAGCCTGCACCGCCATTCAATATGATCATGGCTGATCATCCAACTCAGTATCCCGTATCCCTCAGTATCTGGGCACTCAAGACATTAATAACCAATCACAATACCAATCACATAAACTGTGGTTCACATTTCTTTTAATAAATTAGCATCTTACTGAATGAGGACAAAGGATTAGCCATGTTTTTCAGCATGAGAAGAAGGGTTGTTCGAGAGTATCAAACTTAACTCGAGAAAAAGGGCACGATAATGAATTGTAAACAGGTGATAACTTTAAGATGAGTGGCAATGTTTAAAGGGAATGTGTGGGACAAGTTTGTTACACGGAAAATTGTGGGTGATGGTGGAGGCAGATGTGACTGGCATTTAAGGGTTTTAGGCAGGCACATGGATATGGAGGAACAGGGATCATCAAAGTCAAAGGTATTTTATTGGTCACATTCACATACACCTAGGTGTAGTGAAGTGAAATGCTTCTTGCCATTTTGCAGCACATAAAGAACGAATACAGACATAACATTAATAAGAGTTTTAAACATAAAGAACATCCCCCCACAATGGTTACCATTATGAGGGAAGGCACAAAGTCCAGTCCCCATCCCCAGTTCACCCATAGTCGGGCCCATTGAGGCCTCAACAGTTGCCTCTACGGAGGCCCGATGTTCCAGGCCGTTCTCGCCGGGTGATGTTGCTCCGGCGTTGGGAGAGTCCTCACAGCGGCTTGGGAACCCTGGAACGGCCGCTTCCGTACTGGAGGCCGCGGCTTCCGAAGCCAACAAGGCCGCGCCGGTTGGAGCTCCACCACTGGCGATCTCACCTAGAGATCCCAGGCTCCCGGTGTAAAGTTCAGCGCCGCCGCCCGCGGCTGGTCGCTCCACAGTCCCGCAGCTCCGCGATGTTGTTCCCGGCGGTCTCAGCTCACCGGAGCTCCAGCGCGGCGACCCAGGCACGGCATCGCCCGCTCCACGATAGCTCTCCAGCACTGGGCCGCCGCCGAAGCCGAGGTTCTGGGCGGTCCGCGACAGGCCGCGAGGACGGGTCGAAGCTGCAGCCCGGAGAAAAGCTGCCTCTCCGACCAGGTAGGGACCCTGAAAGGTAGTTTCCCCCCCACCCCCCACATAAAAAAGTCTAGACCTCCAGACAAAACACTTTAACTAACTTAAAATAAAAATAAAAAGATGACGAGACGGACAGCTGCTGGCTGGGCAGCCATGCACAGGACAGCGCCCCCCTCATGTGCAGGCAGACATTAGTTTGACAGCATCATGTCCAGCACAGACATTGTGGGCTGAAGGGCCTGCTCCTGTGCTGTATGTTTCTTTTTCTAGGTTAATTTAAAAAAACTTCAAAATGTTCAGTGTAATTCCAGGGACAGGCAGAGAGGATATATTGAATCACATTGTCAACGCCAGCATGAGTGGAAATGAGTTAGTTCTGCTCTCTATCAGATTTGTTGACCATGGTGCAGTAAGTGCCTGAGAATGATTTTGTGCACATAAAATGTATTCACTGCAATTTACTGGAGAAGCTACACTGCAATTTTTTGGTGGCAAATTTAATATAGTGTTTGTTACCTCCACACTTTAAACCGACTCTTGACATGTGCCTTGTCTTTCCCCCCCCCCCTCAATCTCTCTCTATATCCCTCCCCCTTCCCAGTTCAACTAGCCTGGCTGTCCTCGTTTAAATTTATCTTTGTTGTTACCTTCTCCTAGCTAACAATGATTTATTCTACATTTTCCTTGATCTCCACCCCCTTTGACTCTTTTTCACACCTTACACGTCCTTATCTCTGTATCTCCCCCTTCCCGGACTCGATCTGAAGAAGGGTCTCGACCTGAAACGTCACCCATTCCTTCTCTCCGGAGATGCTGCCTGTCCCGCTGAGTTACTCCAGCATTTTGTGTCTCTCTTGTCATGTGTGTTGACTTTGTGAGGCAACTCCTGAGTTGTTGTGCCTTTTGTACTTTAGAGAAGCAGTGAGGCCCACCGAGTCCACCTCGACCAGCAATCCCCATACACTGACACTATCCTACACCCTAGGAACAATTTCCAATTTCCAGAAGGCAATTAAGCTGCAAACTTGTACAGCTTTGGAGTGTCGTAGGAAACCAGAGCACCCGGAGAAAACCCACGCAGTCAGAAGGAGAATGGACAAACGGTGTACAGACAGCACCTGCAGTCAGGATTGAATCAGGATCTGTGGGGCTGTAAGGCAGAGCAGTGCAATTCCGACAACTCTCAGTGTTGTGTGTGTATTGCATTCACCTCTCGCCTCTGCTCACAATGGGATGAGACTCCCACGATTGCAAATTTTCGTGCCGAAACTTTATTGCTTTTTGCTTAAGTGACCATGAGTGAATTTCTCTTTCTTTTTCACTTGCCGACGATATGATTGCATTGGCATGAATAGGACTCTCTTCTCCCGTCTTGAGGCGTAAAAAAAAATGCTGTTTATTTATTTATCTTGTTTTATTCCTCTCGGTAAGTCGGAGATATTGTTCAGTAAATTAGTTTCTTTGTGATGTTTTGGGGGGATGAGTGGAATTAAGTCAAAAGGAGAATATATGTATTTATATATCTGGATTTCCTATTGATCCGTGAAATTAGAGAGAATATGAGTTCAAATGTGAAGTTGCTTGATGGTCTGATGTGAATTGTTGAGACAGAAGATCGGCTTGTTTCGTGACAATTGTGGAAATCTGCGTCAAATGCCGTCAAGGATCGCAGTAATAATGTTTTATTGGATGTGACATTTTTCTGATATTGTCTGGAGATGCTATTACACTTGAAGAGCCTCCAGCTACTGTGGTTTTTGATAAAGGCACTAATGTAGCAGAAATAATTGATATAGCACACTGATCGCTATCGCTGGCTGTAAACAAGAGGAGGACCACATTGGTCAATGCAAGTCCAATGTAGGATTCTTCTTTTTTTCTTTACCAATTTGTGAATGGGCTTCAGCAGGTCACTGCCACCCTATCCTGCTGCTGCCAGCCTCTCCCCTCCTGTCTCATCCTCTCATGCTCTGTGAATCCTCATTTTGGAAGTGGGGACTGCATGAATCATTCGACCAAGTTGAACTGGCTGAATGCAAGGAGTTCCATTGGGTATCGACACAAAAAGCTGGAGTAACTGAGCGGGACAGGCAGCACCTCTGGAGAGAAGGAATGGGTGACGTTTCGGGTCCAGACCCTTCTTCAGACTGACCCTTCTACCGTCCCACTGAGATACTTCAGCTTTTAGAAACATAGAAAATAGGTGCAGGAGGAGGCCATTCGGCCCTTCGAGCCTGCACCGCCATTCAATATGATCATGGCTGATCATCCAACTCAGTATCCCATCCCTGCCTTCTCTCCATACCCCCTGATCCCTTTAGCCACAAGGGCCACATCTAACTCCCTCTTAAATATAACCAATGAACTGGCCTCATCTACCTTCTGTGGCAGAGAATTCCACAGATTCACCACTCTCTGTGTAAAAAAATGATTTTCTCATCTCGGTCCTAAAAGGCTTCCCTCTTATCCTTAAACTGTGACCCCTAGTTCTGGACTTCCCCAACATCGGGAATAATCTTCCTGCATCTAGCCTGTCCAACCCCTTAAGAATTGTGTAAGTTTCTATAAGATCCCCCCCTCAATCTTCTAAATTCTAGCATGTACTTGGGTTTTTGTGCCTATCTTCGGTTTTAACCAGCATCTGCGGTTCCTTCCTACACATATATTTGCAGATAATATTAAGCAGACAGAGAACAAAATATCTATTTTGATCCTGAGCCCTGAAAGACCACAGGTGGTTTAAAGAATCAATGTTTTCAATCGAAAATCCTGCCACCACTTCACAGCTTGAGTGGGGGAAAAAAGTCTGAAGAAGGGTCTCGACCCGAAACGTCACCCACTCCTTCTCTCCAGAGATGCTGCCTGTGCCGCAGAGTTACCCCAGCTTTTTGTGCCCATCTTCAGTTTAAAGCAGCATCTGCAGTTCCTTCCTACATGTTCCATTGGGTATCACTGGCTCTCGGGCATTTAGACCATGCATGTAAACGCGTCTCTGTTATACCAAAGGCAAGCTGGAGGTAAGTGCCGACGCATCTCAATGTCCACTTAGGCCCAGAACCTCATCAACGAGAAACCGTCAGCTTTGCCCCTGGATGAACAGGCATGTGAACAACAACCTCCTGCATCTGACCTCAGTCGTCGACCCTATTGAATCGTACTTAAAATTTAAGTACCTTTTCATTTTTCAAACTTATTCTTTTTTTTTTGTTCCCAGAAGTTGGAGCTCACCAGCAATGCCAAATGTTTATTGTTCCCCCCCCCACCACCACCCCCCCCCCATTAGAAATGATGAAACACTAGATAGTTCACCCCATTGGTGGGTCTAGAATCAAATATCAGCCACATTAGGAAGATTGTCTTTGCTGAAGAACGTTCGTAAATCAGATGTTTTGTTTCAAATGAGAATTTGGAAATAGACAAAAAATAATTGCAGATACTGGAAATCCAAAAAACCCCAGTGAAAGAACTCAGGCAGCATCTGTGGAATAGAGATAGGGTTAACATTAACTTTGCCAGAACTAGTGTTAACCCTGAACATGCTGACTCTGTTTCTCCTTCTACAAATGTTCTCTGAGTGTTCCCAACATTTTTTTTTTTTTAAAAATCTCATGAAGATCTGCTAGTCCCTATCTATGTCCTCCGTAGATGCTGCCTGACCCGCTGAGTTATCCCAGCACTTTGTGGGTTTTTTTTTTTGTAAACCAGCATCTGCAGTTTCTTGTGTCTTCAATCTGAAAGTTTCACACTTAGGGCCTGTCCCACTTAGGTGATTTTTTGGGCGAATACAGGCGTCTGCCACAAAATCTTCAACATGTTGAAAAATTTTCGCCGACAGTGGCGATAATTTTTTCTGTCGTTGGTTGTTGCCAGGTGTTGTAGGTGAATTCCATTAAAAGTAGTCCCTGGCAGTTGTCTAAAGACTTGCCTAAGTGGGATAGGCCCTTCACTGTTGTTTAAACCGATATTTTAGTTGCTTCAACAAGCCCCTGCTGAACCAGTGATAGACACAAAATTCTGGAGCAACTCAGCGGGCCAGGCAGCATCTCTGGAGAGAAGGAATGGGTGACGTTTCAGGTCCAGACCCTTAAAAAAACGTCACCCATTCCTTCTCTCCAGAGATGCTGCCTGTCCCACTGAGTTTTGCGTTTACCACCTGTTTAAACCAGCATCTGCAGTTCCTTCCGACACATTCTTGCTGAGCCAGCGACTGAGCCAACAGGTGACCTCCCGCTTGCCATGCCTAACCCTGCAGAAGCAGGACTTTGAAACATGCTCAGGTGTAAGTAGCCGAGGCTGGTGTTTCTCGGGTCCACAGTCGGCAGGGTTTAGACTAAGCTTTTACTCTGCAATCAGAGACATCTCTGCCTTGCACAATGTCCCCAGAATGGTTGCTGTCACATTATCCCGCTTGCATCCTTTTGAAGTTTGCTTCTGAAGGCTGCTTGTTGGGTACCTGTTGAAACAGAATAAAATGATGAATGTTTCATGTGTCTCCCACTGTTGGTGCTGATTTTAGAGATCAGTTGGAGGCATTTGATGCCAAGGGCATTGACAAAGACTCCTAAATTATTGGTTGCTAATTAACAGGCGATGTATTGAGTCATCTGTCCTTAACCAAAGGCTCAGTGACTTGCGTACCATTCACGAGCGTGTGTCTGTGCTTCAATGTCCAACGCTGCGCTGACATGAAGGGATAACTGAGCATTGAATATGCAGCTATAAAGAAGAGGAGGTTAGTTCAGGGGTTGAGGCTGTCGTTCAAAGTGCTCTCATGCTCATGGGTAAGAACATGCTATAATAACATTCAAAAGATATTTTGAATATGGTGCATGGAGAGGGAGGGATATGGGCCAACTACAGACAGGTGGGACTAGTAAAGATGAGCATCTTGGTCAGCATTGGCAAGTTGGGCCGAAGGGCCTGTTTCCATGCTGTATGCGATCCATGACTCTATTGTTGCTGTGTTGCAAAGTGTGGTAGGCCTGGCCGAGCCCTCCATTGTGTTTTTGTGAATTTGTAGTGCTCGCATGTAGATAGATTTGCTAATTCATTCTTCCCCCAGCTGAGAGAAAGTCAAGGCTGAGTGTTTTCAACACATTGAGAAAATATTTCCTTGCTGGTGCCTTACTTCCTACTGGGATGGGGGAATGCGGGTGGGAAGGCTTTGACGTCTGCAGTGAGAATTATTATTTTTTTTACATTGCAAACTGTTTCAGAATCCCAAGCCTACAGATTTAAGGGTGGAAAATCTGAAACATGATTTAAAAATGTTCCCTTTTCAAGAAACAGCTGAAAGAAGGATAGGGATCACCAGGAATCAATGAGACTTGCGATGCCTGTCAAAATATCATACTCTTTGAAGCAGAAGTCTTTGTAATAGGCCCAGCGTTGAATAATGTCAGCATACATGCCCCTGCAATGGATCTGCTGCTGCTTATATGTGGAGCAGGAGCTGAGCAGTACAGTGGATTGTCATCCATTAATGCACTCATTAGAAGGCTGATAGAAAGGAGAATGGGCCTTCTATGCTTTTCATTAGTGTGGGGAATCGAACTGATGCCTCGTATGTTACATTGCCCTGGTTGTGCAAGTTTAAAGAGTGTTAAGGGGATTACAAGATTACCTTCATTAACAGCATTCCCAGCATCACTCCAAGCACATAAAAGGAATTTTTATCTTCACTGAAGTCACAGCAGATCTTACAGTTAAACAGATTGGTGTCAAAAGAGTCAGGGAGAGCTACATGTTTAATTTACCTCAATATTCCTAAATTATTATTTTGAATGTGCTCCAGCCGGCCTTGTGCAGCTTTCTGTTTGTTCCCTTCATTGCAGTCTGAGGTTGAAGTGCTGCTTCCAACACCCTAATTGGATTCAAATCCAGCAGTGACTGTGCCTCTTTCTGTGATTAACTGGAGGTTGTATCAAAAAACAAGGAAAGAGAATAGGAGACGCAAGAAACTACAGATGCTGGATTTTGTGAGGAAAACACAAAAGTGCTGGAGGAACTCAACGGGTCAGGCAGCATCTGTGGAGGGAATGGGCAGATGACGTTTCGGGTCAGGACTCTTCTTCAGATTAAGTCAAGTCAAGTCAAGTCAAGTTTATTTGTCACATACACATACGAGATGTGCAGTGAAATGAAAGTGGCAATGCTCGTGGACTTTTGTGCAAAAGACAAACAACAAAACAACCAAACAAATTATAAACACAATCATAACACACATATTCTTTTAAATAAGTGAATAGGAAATGCAGCTAAAAGCTTGGCTTTGCGAAAGAGGAGATAGGATCTGGGATAGACAAGGTTGCAGGCAGGGCATGAAATAAACCTATGGAGAGATTTGCAGACAGATCTGGAACTATTTACATCAGGGGCAGCAAGCCAGTAATGGTCAGTGCAGTTGTGTTTAAGAAGGAATTGCAGATGCTGGAAAATTGAAGGTACACAAAAATGCTGGAGAAACTCAGCGGGTGCAGCAGCATCTATGGAGCGAAGGAAATAGGCAACGTTTCGTCCCGAAACGTTGCCTATTTCCTTCGCTCCATAGATGCTGCTGCACCCACTGAGTTTCTCCAGCATTTTTGTGTACCTCAGGTCAGTGCAATTGGTTGGCAATGTCGGATAAAATGGGGGACAGTATGCAGGCATATGTAGAATCCGCTGGTGATTTATTGTCTGTGGGATTGAAAGATCAGTAACCAACTGTAGAGATGGCCAAAGGATGAATAAGCCACACAGTTGTCGGATGAACAAGGTGGGATGTAGGCAGTGTTTAAGAAGGAACTGCAGATGCTGGAGAATCGAAGGTACACAAAAATGCTGGAGAAACTCAGCGGGTGCAACAGCATCTATGGAGCGTAGGAAATAGGCAACGTTTCGGGTCGAAACCCTTCAGGTTTGGTTTAGTTTAATTTTGAGATTCGGCATGGAAACATTCCCTTCGGCCCACCGAGTCCACCATATGATCACCTGTTCACTAGTTCCATCCTACACTCTCGGGACACTTTACAGAAGCCAATTAACCTACAAGCCTGCACGTCTTTGGAGTGTGGGAAGGAAACCAGATCACCCAGAATAAACCCACATGATCATGGGGAGAACGTACAAAGTCCGTACAGACAGCACCCGCAGTCAGAATCGAACCCGGGTCTCTGGCGCTGTAGGGCAGCAGCCATGATCACATTGAATGGCGGTGCTGGCTCGATGGGCTGAATGGCCTATTCCTGCATCTATTGTCTATTGTCTCTGCCGCTGCGCCACCGTGCCACCCAATGTTGATGCGATATTGCACTGATCGGGAAAGTTCATCCTCTTGAGGGAGAAGTTGTGGGGTTGGCACTAAATTGACGAGCAAGTGACCAAGGTTCCATTTGGGACATTGAGAGTGGGATAGTTGACCAGTGAAATGTGAAGCAAGTCATTAGCCTGCACAACAGCGTCCACAATGAAGAGTAGATCTGGGATTACTCTTTGAGGTGGGAGATGTTGGGTGACTTGAGCCACATTTTAGGCTTTCATAAAGTTGTTTTTCAATACACATTGTGTATTTGTATATGATGCATGTTGCTCTTTTTCCAATCATTACGGGTCACTTGCTGCCTGGAATGGATCACGTTTACATTAGGCAGCCACGGGCGAAGGAGAGCTCTTTTCTATCGACTGTGATTTGGCAAATGAATATTAGATGAACAAAGTGGCATTGCGCGCCAATCTGTACATTATCCTGCTTCAGCAGCTGCTTTTGTGGGCCATTGCAAGATAAAGCATAAAGTATATTTCCGATCAATTCACCCTGCCTGACATTTTCTCATTCCGTCTTTCCCTTATCTATTTTAACATGCCTGTATTGATCAAATGATTGGTAACGTTTTTTTTCTAATGCATTAATATAGATTTTTCCTTCTGGGACAGTAATGTTGATGCATTGAAGGTGTGAAGGAAGATGTTTTAATCCACTAGTCTGTCTAATCTGCATCGGGTTGTGGCAATGTTTGCCCTCCTGCCTCTGTAGTCTCCCTGAAGTATTTGTGATGTTTGAGCTCCGATAATTAGTTGCATGATATATGCTTAGCTGACTTTATTCACTCCTCCATCAATGGCCGTGCCTGCAGCTATGTTGGACCTGAGGGGCAATTCCGAAGTTCCCCCGCCCCCCCCTATTTCTCTGCTGCTTTTTCTTCCCCACAAGGTGCTGCACGCTAACTCCTTCCCTGACCAGGATTTTCATCATGATTTTTATAGTTTTCTCACGCTAAATATTTATCTGATCATTGCTCCTGTGGGATGGTGATGATGTTAAGGATGGACCAAAGCTCTAAGTCATTGTTGTAGGCACATTGCAACATCCCACAACTGGCTGGCTTGTTTATTTTTTCATTTAAAAGATACAATTTTCCGAAAATCGCTTGCAAATGAGAAATCGTATTTTCACTCGAGATATAGGCGACAAGGTCAAAGACCAGATTCTCGAGTGTTTGTAAAGTTATTTTCCTTTTCATAGGTCCAAAAGTTCGAGGAGCAGAATTAGGCCATTCGGCCCATCAGCTCTATTGCGTCATGCAATCATGGCTGATCCATCCTCCCCTCCTAACCACTTTCGCCTGTCTTCTCCCCATAACCCCAGACACCCTACGAAGGGGAGGTGAGGTGTAAGCATTAGCTGGGCACCAGAGAGAACTTTACTTTTCTTTGAAGTCATGCTGTGGTCTTCTTTCTGCCACTGTAAAGGCCAAACAGAGCCTGATTTGAGCATCTCCTCTAGAGAACACTTTCTACATTATAGCATTCCCTAAGCGCTGCACTAAGCATCGCCCAAGATGTTTATGTGACCAGCCATTGCATGCACATGTTTAAATATTGAGGGAGCAGTGCCTTTTAATCCCACACAGCCCCGATGCAAACTGGTGGCCTCTCTTGCTGATTTGGAATAAAAGGAGTTTTGAAGTGACGTTAGAGTTTGGCCGGTCCT
This sequence comes from Leucoraja erinaceus, assembly GCF_028641065.1. Classification (NCBI taxonomy): domain Eukaryota; kingdom Metazoa; phylum Chordata; class Chondrichthyes; order Rajiformes; family Rajidae; genus Leucoraja; species Leucoraja erinaceus. The sequence goes on from NC_073408.1 coordinate 9,952,649, forward strand.
CTTTAATGGATGGTGCAGTGCCCTTGTTCATTAATTCAGTCTTTAATGGCATTTTATCCACTGGTTTCTTCTGGAGGTGGGGGGTTAGTAACTAATTTGGTCATTGAGGAGAGCAGTAGATTGCTTTTAACATAAATATTCCTGAAAGTATAATGTAAATAATTAATTCTGAAAGCTTACATCCATCTGTCCAGAGTGTGGAGGGGGTAAAACTGACAGTGATTGTGATGTGGAAATTGACAGAAAGCTTGGTTTCTTTGATTTATCCTCCCTATATCTGGATTATTACGTACTCTTAAGGTTTCTAGGTTTCTGCGGTTATGACAATATCATTCAAGCATTAAAATCACACGCCTTTTTAATGTTAATGTTAATGCTAAACACTTTGAGATAGATTTTTGTCTTTATTGCCTGTTTTAATGAGGACGATTATGCCAATTCTGTGATGAAGAGACCAGATTTTGCACTCTGCCCAGTCAGTGTGTAATACCAATCAATAACGATAGATCAGCAGGGAGTGAAGGCATGTGAGAATTTACAATGGGATTATTTTTCACGCATGCCAGCATTGTCTGAAGAGTCCTGACCCAAAACGCGCCTATCCATTCCCTTCTCAGATGCTGCCTGACCTGCTGAGTTATTCGAGCACTTTGTGTTGCAACTATCATAGTATGTAATTTTTCTTGCATGTGGGTTATTGCATTGTCTGCTGATATTATTACAAAATAGATCTGAAATGCTGCAGAAGCTTTTACTGATATTAAGGAATGATGTAACAACTGTTATTCCCATCGGGAAATTGTGAATGGAAGAGGGTTCTTTTATCTAGTAAAGGGAAGGCATGATTGGTGGCCTAATAGCGAAACTGCTTTATTTTAAAATCTTTTTATTAGCTTTTTTTCAAAACAAAAAAAAAGAATAATAATAAATGTAACAATGATATTGATACATAGGGATCAGGATTACATTAATAACAGGTATAACCTATATATGAGTCCAATGTCAAAATACACATTGAATATAGACCTCCCGGTCTCTAGGTAAATATAGTTAAATGTTTAAAAGAAAACATATAAAAAAAACAAAAAGATAAAAATAAAATAAAAAGGAAAAAAAGAGAAAAAAGGAAAAAACAAAACCCCCCTAAACTAGAAAAAAAAGCAAAATTGAATCTGAGCTGCAAAGAATTTCAACAATTTAAGTCCCTGTTTGTCGTCAAGTCCGTTCCACCATATAAAGGTAAAATAATTTTTATAACGGTTGGAGGGGGAACAATTTATGTCGTGTGAAAATGTTGAATAAATCTTCCCCAAGTCCTATCAAATTTAACCAAGGGTTCAACAATGTCACTCCTGATTTTTTCTAAATTTAAACACAATATTGTTTCAGAGTACCAATGGAGTGCGGTCGGAGGGTTAGAGTCTTTCCATTTAAATAAAATAGATCTTCTGGCAATTAATGTGGTAAAAGTAATCGCCCGATGGGCGGAGCGGGACAAATGAATAGAATCTAACATTTGTAGCCCAAAAATTGCAGTAATAGGATGAGGTTGTAAATTCATTGCTAAAACTGCAGAAATAGTATCAAAGATTTATTTCCAATATTTTTCCAAAAGTGGGTAGGTTCAAAACATATGGGTCAGTGAGGCCACTTCAGAGCTACATCTGTCACAGGTAGGATTTATATGACCATAAAAGAATCAAGAATGAGGGAACATAATCCTAATGTCTTCATGAATGCACTGAGACAAAGTATCTTAGCAAATGCAAAATGGTCATGTTTGCCTGCAGGTAGACAAAAATGCTAGAGAAACTCAGCGGGTGAGGCAGCATTTATGGAGCGAAGGAATAGGTGACGTTTCGGGTCGAGACCCTTCTTCAGACTTTGCCTGCAAGTTAGTGCCCTTAAAATTACTTGCCTGCTGAGACTTTAAATAGATTCTGTAGATTGAATGCCTTTAGAATTGGTACACTCCTGAAAGCAGGATGCACCACGTGACACTATCACCCACTGGTTAACAGTACAACTGGGAATAAAAAACATGCTCCATGCTAAAAGAAATGTAACTGATCACAAAATCAGAGCCAGATGAAGTACATCTTCTGCATGAAGGGTGGGATGTCTGAAATTTTCTCCTCTCCTCAAAAAATAAATGGGTCATTTAAAGATTGTATAACAGATTTATGAGGAACAAGAGCATTGAGGAATATGGAAGAAAGGTATGCAAAATGAGGTTGTGGTTCCAAACTGCCATAATCAAACTATATGGGGAAGTGGTTTTACTGGCCTCTCTGACTGGTTTAGAGGGACATTGGCCTAACACAGGGACTAGTATAGATGTGGCATCTAGGTTGGCATGTGCAATTTGGGCTGAAGGGCCTGTTTCAATTCTGTATGACTCTGGGACTCTATTGTTGCATAACATCCTGTTCTTAGTGTTTAAATCTTCTTATGGTAACATAGAAACATAGAAAATAGGTGCAGGAGAGTGGGCCATTTGGCCTTTCAAGCCAGCACTGCCATTCAATATGATCATGGCTGATAATCCAAAATCAGTACCCCATTCCTGCTTTTCCCCCATATCCCTTGATTCCGTTAGTCCTAAGAGCTAAATCTAACTCTCTTGAAAACCAAAACTAAAAACCGGAACAAAAAATTCCTACAAGAGGACCCGCAATTAGCAGTTTAATAAAGAAAAGGTCTAGCATGCCAACACGTTGCAATGTTGTGTTGGAACTAGGGCTAAGATTCATTGTCCAGTTGTGTGGCAAGGTACTTTGTGTTCTCTTCAACTGGACTTTGTGTGAAAACAAGGTACCCAAGACCAATGTCACTCTCGCGTCAATATCTATTGTCCCATGCTCAGGACCAAAGGAAACTAAAGCACAGAGCTATTTGGTTGCCGAGGACTCATTGTTCGACTCTTTACTGACCACGGGGGGGTTTTCATGTGTTGCGAAGAGGCACGTGACTTCAAGATCCTGCTCTGAAGTTGATCCTTCCTTTGCAATTGGTCACTGTTTTAAAATGAAGGAAGGTTTACGGCAAAATGTAATATTGAAAATATTACAACAGACAATTGATGTTGGAGAATAACTATGAGAAATACTTCATTATATATATATATTTTTTTTATATAAATGTGTTTATACATACAGAGGCTTCCAGGGTTACAGATGACCTGACATACGCAAATCTGAGTATGTAAATTTTCCCATACATTTTAAAGCAGTTTGCAAGCTACTACTAATAATAATACAATGTTTCAAGGTATTCATTAATGGCTGGATACTATATATTCAATTGGTTTAATTATAGGTATCATCAGGGTGATTATACAATGAAGTTAACGAATTATAGCAAGTGTATGCAGAGCAATATATGGGTTACTGTAGAAAATTAATGTTTCTGACATGCGAAGAAATCAGCTAATGGACAGTTCTCAAGAATGGAATTTGGAGAATCTAGAGATTCACCACCAGGTATGAGCTGTAACAATTTATTCATAATATATCCAGCTACCTTTTTGCTGCATCCCCATGTCCCTTAGTTTCTTGCATCTAAGAATCTACTGAAGATAGACGCAAAATGCTGGAGGAACTCAGCGGGACAGTCAGCATCTCTTGAGGGAAGGAATGTGTGATGTTTCGGGTCGAGATCCTTCTTCAGACTGATGTCAGGGGAGAGGGAGATACATAGATAAGGAAGCATAAGGTGTGAAAACAGGTCAGAGGGGGTGGAGATCAAGGACCATGTTGGATAGATCATTGTTAGCTGGGAGAAGGTAACAACAAAGCAAACAGAGATAAAATGTAGTCGGAGACAGTCAGACTGGTCAGAGAACTGGGAAGGTGGAGTGATGGAGAGAGAGGGAGAGCAAGGGTTACTTGAAGTTAGAGAAGTCAATGTTCATACTGCTGGGGTGTAAGCTTATGTCTACTAAGAATCTACTGATCTCTGTCAAGAACAATGACAAACCCCTTTGAGAGAAAATTGCAAAGTTTCATGATGGAGAAATGTCTCCTCATCTCAGTCCCACATGTCCAACCCTTTATCCTGAGAACATCCTAAGTTCTAAACTTTCCTCCTCAGCACCTGTCCTATAAAGGGCAGGACCAATGAAATAATTCCTCTAAACTCATTTTAAAAACAAAAAGTTCCTTTAGTTCAACTAATTGCTTGGTTCCAAATTCCAGCATCATTTTAGTTTAGTCTGACAGAATACACCCATAAATGTAATTATGTTGAGTCTATTATTGTTCTGCAAAATCTATTCTTATTTTTGGATTGTGAATGAAACCAGAGTCACTTTAGATTAATTTCTTCAAAGTAGGCAGATGCTTTACAATAGACGAACCTGCTCTGAACCAGTATCAATAGGAAAGAGGATCATATAGGCTTCACTCAGACACGATTCAACTTATTTTCAAAGACTGGAGCTCTGTTAAGTTATATGCTTGTTTTGAAATCGAAGTTGTGTGGATCTTCTACCTTCTTTTTGGCTGCATCTATATGTGTTTTCAGTGCTAGTTGTGGCCCAGTGCGAATCATCTTTATCTCATCATCATAAAGTTGTGGGTGCAAGTCCCACTCCAGAAATAATTGGCCCAAATTCTAGATCGAAACCCAGTGCAATACATTGTCAGAGATGCCATCTTGTAGATGGGATGATAATCTGAGTTCCCTTTTGCCCACTCAGTTTAATGACCGTTGGTTTGGAAGAGAGTCGTGTAAGCTATTATTTCAACGTTAATAACAAAAAGGAAATAGAACCACTTTTTGGCACAGTGGCACAGCGATGGAGTCGCTGCCTTACAGCGCCAGAGGCCCGGGTTCAATCCTGACCATGGATGCTGTCTGTTTGGTGTTTGTACGTTCTCCCTGTGACCACATGGGTTTTCTTCGGGTGCTCTGGTTTCCTCCCACAATCTAAAAGCCCTGCCCCACGGTACGAGTTCATTCCAAGAGCTCTCCCGAGTTTAAAAAAAATCAAACTCGTGGTAAGTACGGAGAATGAACTTAGCGGGTACGTCGGAACTCGGGGACGTCTCTTAGCGCTAACGGCAGGTACTCGGGAACTCGCTAACGGCAGGTAAGCACGGGAAGACTCATGAAGATTTTTCAACATGATGAAAAATGTCCACTAGAGCCCCGAGTACCGATGAGTGGCCATTACCGTAAATCTCCGAGTTTGAATCAGGGCAAACTCAGGAGCTTTCTCTTGGAATGAAATTGTACCGTGGGACAGGGCTTTTAAGACGTGCGGGTTTGTAGGCTAATTGGCTTCTGTAAATTGTCCCTTGTGTCTGTGATAGAACTAGTGTATGGGTGATCGCTGGTCGGCACGGACTCGGTGGGTCGAAGGGCCTGTTTCCACACTGTATCTCTAAACTAAACTAAGCTTGCTTACTGATATTCTTATTTCAATGCAAGCATCATTTACAGGAGCTGTGCATTAAACAAAGGGCTCTGAATGCTGTGCAGAACTATTGCCGTGCGAGTAAGCTAATACTAGGACATTCAACAGAATATATGCGGAAGTACATCTGGCAGCGGAGAGTTTGATTCTGAAGGATGCTGTTCATTTGGACTAAATGAGAGCATCCGGCAGCTGTTGCTTCCTAACAAAGGACGTGCATCTCCACTGTGGTTTAATTTTCAGGGTTTCAGTTTCCAGGATTTGCAGTGGTAATGAATTTGCTAATTATCTTGGTTCTGTTGAATGACATCATCCCAAATGCTGCTTTTCAACAAAGTCGTAGACTTGCACTGCCCCTAGTTTCTAGTCTCCGCCTGAGTCCTTTTACATCAGCCCCAGGTCACAACATGTCCCCGTGGATCTGTGAAAATACAGAGACTGGCTTGCATGCACACGCACAAATACACCGGAAAGTGCATTACATGTGTGTGTGAACTCAAATGCCATACATGCAGGTTGTACACTCATATAGTCATGCACACACACTCACACAAATCCTCATGCACAGAAATTAATGGAGATCTACAGTCATGAAGAACCTTATGTGTACAGGCACAAGCAGACACATGCGCACACACACACACATGTGCACACACACATGCACGCACACATGCACACACTCACTCTCACATACCCTCACGCACTCTCTCATACACCCTCATACTCACACACTCACTCACACACACTCACACACACACACACACACACACACACACACACACACACACACACACACACACACACACACACACACACACACACACACACACACACACACACACACACACACACACACACACACACAAGAAGATACTCGGATCCACACATACACACATAGCTATCTCTGATGGCTGTGCAGATGCTTGCTGCTCTGTAAGCTTTGATAAGATCCTTTGTCAACATAATATGACAAATGCAGCTGAGGCTCGGGTTTGAAGGATCGGAGGGGTACTGTTGCCAACAGATTGCTGGATTAAAGCTCAACTTTTTGAGATCAGAATGTTTATCAGTTTAATTAGTAAATCTTCATTATATAAATTCATAAGTTATAGGATCAGATTTAGGCCATTTTGCCCATCAGGTCCATGGCTTAGTACAAGTATCAGAGATTATGGGAGGGAGGAAGGCAGGAGAATGGGGTTGAGAAGGAAAAATAGATCTGCCATGATTGAATGGCAGAGTAGATTTGATGGGCCGAATGGTCTAATTCTGATCCTGTAACTTATGTATTATTTAAGTCTGCTCTGCCATTCAATGGCTGATCTATTCTTCTGCCTTCTCCCCATAGCCCCAGACAATATTGATTAATAGAAAGCTACTGAATAGAAACAGGATCTACCTTCAGGTGCTGAGGCCAATGCTGCCAAATTCCATCCCAAATTATTTCCATCTAGTCATTCCTCCCTCTCTACAATACTGCTTGGAACCTCTGTCTAAGCTTTTAGTCATCAGCATTAAGGTGCAGTCAGATTTTTACTTCATACTATCCCTTGTGAGTGATGGGCTAATTTAATGTGGTGTTAAGATGCAACTTATTGTTACATTTTCTCCCTGGGGCATTTCTCAATTGGTTTACTAATTATTTATTCATGTCCTAGCTGAACAGGTAAAATATGGGGATAGTTTTTACATGTTTTACAAGATGAACAAGTTCCAATGTTGTCCAGAGGGCTTCTGATTTCATTTGTCTTCCAGTGATATCCCTCTCACATTGCTGGGAAACCAGAGCAACTGGAGAAAACCCACGCGGTCACAGGGAGACTGTACAAACTGCGTGCAGACAGCACCCGTAGCCAGGATTGAACCCGGGTCTCTGGCGCTGTAAGGCAGCAACTGTACCACTGCGCCACTGTGCTGCCTCAGTTAAAAGGTCTGAATTCTTTACTATGACCACCTTGTATCCCAAGATTTGAACATGTAACGAACATGGCAAAAAGTTGGTGTAATATGATGAACCTTAGGAAAGGAGGTTTGAGAAGCAGGAGTCATCCTCATCATATCCTTGTAATAGATGAAGGATTAACTATGAACATTGCCAATTTAATATGAAGTATAGGTCTGCTGGGAATGTACAATTTTGTCAGATGCTCCATGACTAGATATATGGGTATCTTGAAGGCTGGAAAGGGCATTACTTCCAATAATATGTTTGAGTGTGTAATTTGCAATTTTGACAGCTGTAAATTTCGTACATATGTTGGTTTCAACTGGGGCATTAACCAGGCTCTGGGGAATTGGAAGTTTCAATTGCACAGCCTGTTATCATGAACTCTTGTTCTTTTTGAATCTGGATACCTTTCCATCACGAGTATGATTGTTTAACATTGGTGAGGGTGTGTGAGAGGAAATTTTTTTGAACTAAAGCATATTAAAAAAAAAAAAAAACCCACCAGTGAATTATTGACCTAACACTTCTCTATTGATGGATACATCTCTCTTTACTAATAAATGAAAGGAATTAAAATTATAACCTTTTTCAAAATCAATATGCCTGAATTCATGACAGATCTTTCATTCCTTTCAACAGTTGAAGATTTGTCGAGCAAACTGTTGTGTAGGATTTAATTTGATTTTTTTTTTATGGTTATTGACTAGCAGTATTTTCACTGTAGGGATTTCACACTGGAACATAACATAAGAACAGTAGGCCATTCAGTCCATCAAGCTATCTCTGCTGTCCATTTAACACCTGTACCATAACTACTGAGCATAGTTAAACTGTAAGAGTGTGGATAAGATTTATGAGGATGTTGCAAGGACATGAAGGCTTGAGATATAGGGAAAGGCTGGACAGGCTAGGATGTTAGTCCTTGGAGTGCAGAAGGCTGTGGGCTGATCTTATAGAGGTGCATAGAGGTCAGCATGGCTGAGATGGGACGAAGGGCCTGTTTCTGTGCCATATGGATCTGACTAAGAAAGGATGTTTGATGAGTAGGAGCCATCCTCATTGTTGCCTGCTAGTAGATGATGGTTAAACGATGAATATTGTCAATTTAAAATGAACTATTGGGCTGAGCAGAACCCTGAGGGAATACAGTGCATTCAGAAAGTATTCAGACACCTCCACTTTTCCCACATTTTGTTATGTTACAGCCTTATTCTAAAATTGATTATATATATATATATTTTATATCATCTGAATGCACTGTAGGTAGGGTGAATGGACAGTTACAGAGTGCACTTGGAGCAGGGGAATCAAAAACCCTAGAAAACAAATTGAAAGTTAGGGGGGCAAGATGCAATATCAACAAGGAACAACCTTTTCACAGCAGGTGGTGGGTATATGGAAAGAGCTGCCGGAGGAGGTTGTTGAGGCTGGTGCTAGAACAGCATTTAAACTAAACCTGGTTAGGTACATGGATTGGTGGGATATGGGCTAATTGCAAGCAAATGGGACAAGCTTAGATGGGGCATATTGTTTGACAATCTGGGCCAAAGGACGTATTTCCTTATTGTTTGACTGTGACTCTCAGATTCTACTTGCCTTGGTTCCAGAACCTTTGCACTTGCTAAGCCCAACACATATCCCTCCGTTTTTAGTTTTTGAGATGCTCTATTGCATGTCATATTCCCAGCTTCAACCAATTTGTTTTGGAGTGGGGGGGGGGGGGGGGGGGGGGTGTGATTTACAGATTTCCACTCAGCTTTAAGTAAACAAATGCATCCTTGCTTCTTCCGACCCCATTAGACTTGAATGCCCTGGGCTCGGCTTTGTGTTGGGAACTTCATTGCCAGAGGAAGTCATGTATTTCTATCATGCCATTGATTAGATCAGCGTGGCCGACTTTGTGTCAACTGAATCTTCTGTCTTAATAACTGGGACGTTATCAGGCAACGTCGGGTGGCTGTTCACAAAGACCCAGTTTCTTCCCCATTCAGACGTGGGCTTTGAGCGGGGAGCTGCCCATTCATTAGACAAACTTTTCTAACACATGAGTTTTCTCTTAAGAACCTGGCCAGGGCTGAGCGAAATGAAAGTGTACAATAACTGGCTGAACATCTTTCATAATGGTGGTACTGGAATCAAGAGGAGCCATTGATAGCCCTTTGAAAGAGAGCGCTGTGTTCCCCCTTTTGGCACACGGCACAGTTGACCATTCTGTATCGCTCTCCGGAATTGGTCCGCACACATCAGTCTGTGTTGCAGAGGATGGCAGATCTTGGAGATGGATGAAGAGAGGCAGAAAAAATAAGACAAGGTATCCAATAGCTCTTATAAAGCAGGCGTCAGTTAGTGTAGAAGAAAATAATCTAATTGCAGAAACTGTCCTTGCAAATTGGTCATAGAGTCATACAGCGTGGGCTCTTCAGCCCAACGTGCCCTCGACGACCAACATGCCCCATCTATTCTTGTCCCACCTGTCTGCATTTGGCCCATACCCCCTGTAAACTTATCCAATCCACGTACCTGTCCAAATTGTTTTCGGAGAACATGGTGTGGGGATATTGGTCCATACCTTTCCAACAATTAAACACCTCCTGCTTTTCAGTTCAACTCGAAATGTCACCTATCCGTGTCCTCCAGTGATGCTGCCTGACCAGCTGAGATACTCCAGCATTTTGCGTATTCCATCCTGCTTTTGTCTAGCCATTAATACAGCTAAGCTTTGCAAACCTGCAAAGACAGTGAAGGTCAGTTTTACAGCTTGAACCAGACTTGAGATATGGAGTAAATGGGCTGGTTAGTCAGGAGTCAGGTTGGGCACTGTCTTTGTACTGCCATGGCTGTCCATTTATTCCCTTGCTACCACCCTGATGCTAGTCTAGCACTCTCTCGGCAATGTCCTGATGGCAGGCCGGCATTGGTACTCCCTTGATATCTGCCCAGCTACACCCTGTGAAGTCTGAATAAGGGTCCAGCCACTACTGTAACACTGCAGATGTTGGTTAATACACAAAAAGACACAAAGCGCTGGAGTAACTCAGCAGGTCAGGCAGCATAAGTGAGGTTGTACATGATCTGAGCAGAGCTAGGCCATTCCACCCATCAAGCCTGCTCCATGTACTCAATCTATCTCTCCCTCATAACCTCATTCTCCTACCTTCTCCCCATAACCCCATCTCCCCATAACCGGTACTAATCAAGAATCTATCTGTCTCTGCCTTAAAAATATCCAGTGACCTGCCCTCCACAGCCGTCTGTGGCAAAGAATTCCACAGATCACTGCCCTCTGACTAAAGAAATTCCTCCTTATCTCCTTCCCAAAGGAACGTCCTTTGATTTTGAAACCTCTGGTCATAGACTCTCCCACAATTGGGAACATCCTCTCCACATCCACTCTATTCAAGCCTTTCACTATTCACCTATCCATGTTGTCCAGAGATGCTGCCTGACCTGCTGAGTTACTCCAGCACTCTGTGTCCTTTTGTGTATTAACTAACATCTGCAGTTCCTCGTTTCTCTTCCCTGTGAGGTGCCAGTTACTGAGTCGTGCTGCTTTCAGCAGTGTCATTTTTCACTGTGGTCCATACTGTGGGATTGTACATACGGGATGCTGCGTTCAGGTTTTCAATATACAATTTATTTCAGATCCTCAAGATTGGAAGTGATTTCCTTCAAAAGTCCCAGATGCAAGTTGTGAGCCCAATGTCACCTCTAGTCTTTGCCTATCAAGAACCTTTATTGTTGAGTAAATCTTGACTAAAGCAAATGATAAAGTTGTGCCTTAAGCTGAAAATAGAGATTGCTGAAAATACCCTGCATGTCGGACAGCATCTGCAGTGGGAGAAATAGATCTAGCGCCTCAAGTCAATGACACTTCATCTGAGTATTATTGTCTCTACTGACACGGGTGGCATGGTGGCACAGTGGTGGGGTTGCTGCCCTGCCACGCCAGAGACCCGTGTTTGATCCTAACTACAGGTGCTGTCTGTACAGAGTTTGTACATTCTTCCCGCGACCACGTGGGTTTTCTCCGGGTGCTCCAGTTTCTTCTCACGCTCCAAAGATGTACAGGTTTGTAGGCTAAATGGCTTCAATAAAAATTGTAACTTGTCCCTAGGGTGTAGGATAGTGCTGGTGTACGGTGTACGGTGTGATCGATGGTCGGCGCGGACTCGGTGGGCCGGTGGGCCTGTTTCCGCGCTGTACCTCTAAACTAAACTACCTGACCCATGATGTATGCGTCAGCGTTTTCCTGTTTTTATTTTGGGTTTTTCAGCATCTGCCGTATTTTGCTTTCTGAAAGTTGTGCCTTTATTGGGAACAGTAGGGGGCAGAGACCTGGCTGGGATAAACTATGCATTTGGAGCGATCACCTGGAAGAAAAACGAAGGAGTTAACAGCAAAAATCTTGTGCAAACCCTTCCACGTCCATGTGGCCACATTTGTTTGATATGTTAAAGGCTTTTACCGAGCTACTTTAAACATGGTACATTTACATACATACTGAGTGCCAACTGCTTTCATTAACAAGCAGCCCTGTCACAGCAACTTAGTTCATGGGTCTAAAGGCAGAGTGCTTCGCTCACTCTCCGTTTGAATTGCTCGCTGCTGATATGCAATTTCAACTGATATTTTGGCTGCAGGAACGAGTGCCGCCATCAGAATAATGGTTAGGCCGGGACTGACAGCGAACATGTGGACAGCCACGAGGCCGTCCCTGGGCACCGTCGTTTTATAGGTCACAAACATCCGCGCTGCCAGTTTGGGGATTCTCCGTGTCCTCTTGTTTACTGCTTCGATCGTTAAACTGGAATCCCTGTGTCCCTGAGGGTCGGTTGGGGGGGGTCACAGGAACTCTGCCCGGCCTCAGATTGCGGTCTGTTCTGTCCAGTTTAGTTTATTGTCACATGTGCCTAGGTACAGTGAAAGGCGTTTGTTGCGTGCTAACCAGTCAGTGGAAAGACAATGCACGACTACATTTATAGTTTACAGATTCATGATAAGGGAATAGCGTTTGGTCCAAGGTAAAGCCAGTAAAGTCCGATCAAAGATAGTCCAAGCGTTACCAATGAGATAGACAGTGGTTCAGGACTGCTCTCTAGTTGTGGTAGGATGATTCAGTTGCCTGTCATCAGAGGGTGGTGAATCTGTGGAATTTATTGCCACAGACAGTTGTGGAGGCCAAGTCAATAAATATTTTTAACGCGGAGATTCACAGATTCTTGATTAGCATGGGTGTCGGGGTTATGGGGAGAAGGCAGGAGAATGGGATTGAGAGGGAAAAATAAATCAGCCATGATCGAATGGCGGAGTAGCCTTGATGGGCCGAATGGCTTAATATTGCTCCTCGAACTTCTGAACTTATGAAGGTTTCCTTATCTGGTGACTTCCCTGCACATTATTGCCTATTAATGAGTGCTGACCTAAAGTAAAACTTGCACTGAAAGCACTGGGTTTGTGTCATTTGATGTGAATGGCTCAATTGTAGTCATGTATAGTCTTTCCACTGACTGTTTAGCACGCAACAAAAGCTTTATACTGTACCTCGGTCCATGTGACAACTAAACTGTACTATATATTTTGAAGTTAGGATCTGCAGAGCCGATAATATTACAGGGGTCTCTGGAACTGGCTTCCTAGGAAGACGTTAATATTGTTGGTGGTAACTGATGGTATTTTGGTATTGGAGGTGTAGGGTCTCTGGGAGAATGCTGATGTGGTCAGGATTCCTGGTGGGCACTGGCTTTAAAACCTGGACAAGGACAGGGATGGGTTTTGTGTTCAGCTTTTTGTGGAACGCATCCGTAGAGACCTCAAAGGTGTGTCGATTGTGGATGGGTAGGTGGGAACGTATGTCCGTAAACATTATATAGAGTCTATGCTAGTGGCCTATTGGAAGTGTGTGGGAGTGAATTCAAGGACTGTGCATGTTTGTTGACCTTGGCCGTTGGAGTGTGTGAGTGTGTTGGGCAAAACCCTGTTACAGAAGGCTGACAATTTCTGATTTATTATCCTCACACCATATAATCTCAGGGCTGTTCTCACATGATGATCACTGCCTTGGCCTTGCAAGCTTGTTGATGTGTTTGCTCGGACCCCACTTCCTTCTGCCTCTGCTCTTGAAGAATAAATCTCTCCCTGAGGAGTTTCTAGTCCCACCTACAAAAACTGACTGGCTGTTTTGGACTTCTATTCGTGATGTTCTTTCTTTGACTTAGTGATCACAGTTTCACCTTCACCATACGTGCCTCTCCCCCAAGTAAAATCCACCATCCTTTCCACCTTGCTCCAAACCTCCGTCTCATTCCCGCATGTCTGAGTTGCACAGATTTTCGTTTACTTTAGTTTAGAGATACAGCGCGAAAACAGGCCCTTCGGCCCACCGAGTCCGCACCGACCAGCGATCCCCGCACATTAACACCATCCTACACACACTAGGGACAATTTACACATACACTAGGCCAATTAACCTACTTACCTGTACGTCTTTGGAGTGTGGGAGGAAACCGAAGATCTTCGATAAAACCCACGCGGTCACGGGGAGAACGTACAAACTCCACACAGACAGCACCTGTAGCCGGGATTGAACCCGTGTCTCCGGCGCTGCATTGGCTGTGAGACAGCAACTCTACCACTGCACCACCATGCACTGTAAATGTACGGTAGAATTGATAGACACATCAACAGGTCTGCCTTTAACTCTAGTGGGGTCTGCACTCTTCTTTTGACAGGATTTGGGAATTTAACAATAACCCTTGGGTTTTATTGATCACCAATCCTCCAATACCATCACCCTCATCTCTATCGGGAGAAGGGACCCTTGATTTGACTCCTCCCTAGACCTCCCCAGCTGTTCATCTATCCCACTTCAAGTGTTTCCTCTTTGATGAAGAATGCACCTTATGTATTTTAGATTTGGCGTCGAATGGTGCTTTTAAATTCTTTAATTGAATGAGGGTATGTTATTGCCATACAATGTTCTATAAATTTAAATTATTGTGAAGAGAAAGTTAGAGGTAAGCTGAGTCAAAAGAGATGATTAAAATGTGAGTTTTTATTGTCTCACCTGCTCCTCTGTTGGATTGGTTTTAACAAGGTCCAAGGAACGACACAGTGTCTCAGTCAATATCTGAAGCACAAGGAACTGCAGATGTCGGTCTACCAAAGAAAAACACAAAGTGCTGGAGTAACTCGGGCAAAGATGTTGCCTGACCCGCTCAGTTACCCCAGCATTTTGTGTCTAACATTGGCTAGACCCAATGTTTAAGAAACCAAAAATGGGTTTTGTCTTTGCATAAAGCTATGTTTTTTTGGACCACACCCAGCCGACAATATTAAATGTATTTCTCTCTCTCTGAGACAACTTGGAGCTACTGAGCATTCCCCAGAACAACTTGTTCAATTTCGTATTACAAAACTGGAACTTCTTATTGTGATTATTTTTTTTTATGTCACTTGTGTCTTGAGGGTGTACAACCCCCATCTGTGGTAAAATGTCACCAGTAACTGTTTGGCTCATTAGTGCTGTGAGATTGATGCACTGCCTTTTTTGTATGTGTTTGGTGGGGAGATATTTGATCAATCAAATAGCCACAGCTATACACAACAACATATATCATTATCCTCATTCACCCACCCTGCCATTCTACAAATATTGGAATTGCCAGACAATTGATAAAGTACTTGCAGTCGCTCAATGGAGTTATAGAGTCATACAACACGGAAACAGGCTCTTCAGCCCAACTCTTCCAAGCAGACCAACATGCCCCATAATCCCATATACCTGCAATAGGCCCATATCTCTCTAAACCCTTCCAATCCATGTACTTGTCTAAATGTCTTAAAATATTGTTATTGTATCTGCCTCAACTACCTCCTTTGGCAGCTCATTCCATTTACCCACCGCCCTCTGTGTGAAAAAGCTGCCACTCAGGATCCTATTAAATAATTCCCCTCACCTTAAAATACTGAGCTAATACTTGCTAATCATTATCATCTATCCATTGATCAGTGCACGGCAGACCCTGAATATAGGAATTTGTTTCATAGACAGCAAAAATGTTAACTTGTTAATAGGGCAATTCTAAACTTTTAAATACCATCTTTTTTTCTTGTGCCTCTTGCTCTTCTTTAAGAAATTAGTTACAATCTAGCTTTTGACCAATTCTTTGGGCATCTGCCTTAAAGCCTACTTCTGTGTCTCGATGCTACATTATATTGTGTTGTCTTTTTCCTGTTGGTACCCTCTTGTATATTTCATCATGTTCAAGGTAATGTTCAAGCAATTATTGACATTGTTAAGAAGGAAAGTACTTTGTATCCTGCTCAAAGCCGCTGATGCATTCACTGAACAGTAGTTGCCACATAATGTGGGCAATCACTGTGTGATGTTGCAGAAATCTTTCAGCCAGCTCCCATCGAATATTTATTTGCTCTCCTCCAGTCAAAGTCTGTCATTTAGTCTTTTATTAGTCTGCACGTATCTTGAACCCTGTGTTTCTGTAATCCTAATTAGGATTTTAAACCTCGTTAATATCCGGGGCATTTGAACTCGGGAAAGTCTTTATCTCCATAAAAGGATCAACCAAATGTTCTTTTTTACTAGTTTAGTTGATCTTTGGCAATTTGAGTATATATGGAAATCCAGGCTGTCTCCTCCCACCTCTCTCCTCCCTCCACTCTTCACCCACCTAGTCTACTTCTTCCCCTCCTCATGCAAGTATTAAAAATAATTTTAATTATTTTTGAGAGCCTGTGACAGAACCAAGTCCAAGGGTGACTGAACGAAATGTACTGTGTCAATGGAAGAGACTGCACACACAACTCTCTCTGTCTCTCTCTCTGTCTGTCACTCACTCACTCACACATGCATAAACATTTTCTTTCTCCCTTTCTGACACAACATACTCCCACTTCCTCCAATTCTCTCTCCCATCCCATCCCTTCCCCTCTCTCACCCCCTCCCTCTTTCATACCCCTTTTTCTCTCTCACCCTCTCCCTCTCACCCCCTTCCTCTTTCACACCCCTCTCTCTCTCGCCCCCTCTCTCTCTTGCCCCAAATTCTCTCTCTCTCTTTCTAGCTCCCCATGCTCTCCTCGCCCTCCCCCTCTCTCACCCTCGCTCTCACCTTCCTCTCTCTCACCCTCTCTCTCACCCCCTCTCTCTCGTCCCCTCTCTCTCTCTCGCCCCCCTTTCTCTCTCTTGCCTCTCTCTCTCTCTTCTCTCTCTTCTCTCTCTCACTCTCTCTCTCCCCCTCTCTCTCTGTCTGCCTGTCTCTGTCTCTCTCTCCCTCCCTCCCTCTCCCACTCTCTCTCTCACCCCCACTCTCTCTCTCTCACCCTCTCTTTCACACGCACGCACAAACTCATCTCTGAGTATAACTAAAGGAATCTTGTGGGATGTACTAAATCTTTGTGTATTCACTCACACACAGACAGACACCATAGATTATTCAGGTATTGATCGTAAAAAAAGGATTAGTTTGGAGAAAATATTGTCCTCCGTGCAACGGGCTTTTAAATGGTCATTTGTTTGACAAAAATCCAAATGCTTTGCACACCCCTGACTTCAGTAACTGTTGAGGTTGTGTGTCAGCTGTGCCTCACAGATGGAGTCCTCTGACCCAGATTGATAAAGATGCCCTTCATAGCTCTAGCTACACTTGAGCAACTGGTTCTACAATGAGCAGGAAGGGACTGCAGGTGCTGGTTTAAACCGAAAATAGACACAAAAAGCTGGAGTAACTCAGCGGGACAGGCAGCATCTCTGGAGAGAAGGAATGGGTGACGTTTTGGGTCAAGACCCTTCTTCAGACTATTGTATGTATGCATCTGGGTTAATTGCAAATGGAAAAAAAAAGATCTTCAAAGGAAATGTAACTTTTTTGACCCTGCTGTCAATTTATGCCTGTGTGCTCACACCTACTTACTGTTGGGATCAGCAAACAATGGGCAGAATGGCCTTCTTTGTGTTATAACATTTTCTTTGATTTTCGTACATGTCCATTGTAGCTCCTAACACATCCGCAAGTGGATACAATTACAACTATTTCACATAAAAGGGTCGGAAAGGTTTGGAGAAGATATGGGGCAAGAGAGCAGGTCAGGTTGAGGGAATGGACAGACGATGTTTCAGGTTGGGACCCTCCATGTGTCCATTTCCCTTCTGCAGATGCTGCCTGACCCGCTGAGTAACTCCAGTACGTTTGTGTTTTGCAGCCGAGGGAGATGATGGGGCCTTGAGCTAACGTGAGAGGGAAGGCAGCATGTAAACGCGTCCACCTTTCCTTCAGTGGAGCCACCGACTTGTTAATGGGAGAGGAGCATTGCTTCCAATCACCCACTCCCCGGTTTTTGTTGTCTGACATCCATTTTCTGTCAGCCTTGTAATGCACTGCAGGCTGACATTTATTCCACCACTCCATTTCAATCAGGTTTAACTCTGTCAAGGCATACATCAGTTGAAAGCTGTTTTGAGGGCATTACTAATTGAAAATTTCAGATCCCATCAATCTGACTGTGCCTCACTGTTACAAATGAAAAGATGATGATTGTATTCCGCTCTGTCCAGATTACAGAATGGGGTTGGAGTGTTCTGAAAACACACTTTAATGAGCTCCAGTTCTCTGCCTCCAATGGGTTTTCTGTGTGTTTTAGTTTTAGAGATACGGTGCGGAAACAGGCCTTTCAGCCCATCGAATCCATGCTGACCATTGATCACCGGTATAGTAGTTTTATTCTACATACCAGGGGCAACTTACAGAAGCGAATTGACTGCAAACATGCACGTCCTTGGGATGTGGGTGAAACCTGGAGGGCCTGGAGAAAACCCACGCGGTCACGGGGAGAATGTGCAAACCGTGTTCGGACAGCAGCCGTGCTCAGGATCGAACCCGGATCTCTGGCGCTGTAAGGCAACAACTCTTCAGCTGCGCCATCGTGATGCCCTCAAAACTAACCATGCAGAGTCATGGAATGATACAGAATGGGAACAGGCCCCAAGGCCTAACTCGTGCCCCATCTACACTAGTCTGCCATTAACATGCTATCAACGTGCGCATATAGCTTCAAAATAGCAACTCAACATTTCTCAACTCCCAATTACTGCCCCGGATCAATTGAAGATGGAGCTGTGAACATTATCTACCAAAGATCCTATAGCAAGCAAGATAGCCCACAAAGTCGGGTGGGGTCGGGTTCACTGAAATGGCCGACAAAAAGGCTACGTTCCACTCACTTGTGCCTTGGTTGAGTACTACACGTCAGCCCATTGGTTTTAGCAGGAGAGCACTATCTTGCTTGCAATAGGATCTTTGTTATCTACCACCAGCAACAGGATATCCTTCCATGTTGTGCAACTTTAACAAACTTCCCCCATCACCACAAATACAGCAGTAGATTATTCAGCCCCTCAAGCATATTCTGCCCTCTGTAGCCATACTTCAATCTCAACATGGTAACTAAGCTCGGAACATTTGCCTGCGTTTGGCCCATATCCCTCTAAACCTTTCCTATCCATGTACCTGTCCAAGTGTTCTTTACATACTGCTATAGTCCCTGCCTCAACTACCTTCCCCACAGCCAACAATGGACCATTGTGGGCTCCACCTTTCCTGGATCTTCGTTGCTTTTTGCATATCGTTCATTCATTTGTTCAATGCAACTTCTATCTCTCTCGTTTCCCTCTCCCCTGACTCGCAGTCTGAGGAAGGGTCTTGACCCAAAACATCACCTGGTCCTTTTCTCCAGAGATGCTGCCTGACCCCCAGAGTTACTCCAGCTTCTTGTGTCTATCTTCGGTGTAAACCACCATCCACAGATCCTTCCTACACACATACCTACACTGGCAGCTCATTCCATACAACCACCACCTTGTGTGTGGACAAAGTTGCCCCTCAGGTCCCTGTTAACTCTTTCCTCTCTCACGTTAGACCGCTGGCTCTTGATTCCCCTCCCTCTCCTGGGTAAACAACTATGCGTTCACCCTATTTGTTTTATGTCTGACATTAGTTTCATTCAATTGATTGCCAGGAAAAACAAATGGAATTTGATTTTATTGATTTTGAACAAAAAGAAAATTACTAGAATTTCAAAAAGTGATGGCTCTCCTTCTTGAAGCACAAATCAGGTTGGGGAATCTCGATGGTTTTCTTGTCAGACTCTGGGCTATTGTCAGTTTGCCAAACCAACAAATTAATCCCTCCATAATCTGGTTTATCCTCTTAATTGTAACAGGCAAAGAGCCTGTAATCTAATCACTTGCCAACGGAAGCCATCCGAGACAAGGGGGTGGTAGAGGAGGCTTACTTCAGGACTAGGCCCCAGGCCTTGTGCCCATCACAGGTAACTCTAGTTCCAAGTTCCAGGATGGGAACAGAAGAAGTGAGCTGACGTTACTGCGGTAGCTCAGTTGAAATAATCAATGGCGTCCACAGCAAAAGACACAGTTGGAGAAATAGATTTGTTGTTGAGAAGCCGGTACTTAGCCTCAGGAAGTTTTCCAGTCCCCAGTATATGGATTAGCCGCCTGTTCTCAGATGCTGTGCATCATATTGCTAGCCTGTGGAACCAAGGCTCAGAGGAACCAGTTGCAGGGGAAGTGCTCTGGTTTTGTAACTCAAGGTACTAAAGCATTTGGATGGGTGTAGCAAGCCGTGTGATTTGTCTGCTTCACTTGACATTGTTCTTTTCCACAGTGTCATCGCGGGAAGTAAATGGTGGAGAGCTTGGGTTAGGTGATAAATAGGAAATAGGAACTGGAATAGGCCATTTGGCCATTGAGCCTCGCCAGCCAGTCTCGGCTGATCCACATCAGCGCTATCTTTTCTGCGCTCTTTCCATATTCCTTGATTTCCTGAATACCAGAACCAGTTGACCTCATGCCTGAATGAGTTCAACGGCTGAATCTCCACAGGCCTCAGGGATGAAAATCGCTAGGATTCACTACGCTCCGAATGACGAAAGATCTCCTCAGCTCAGTCCTAAATGGCTGACCTTGTTGCTGTGGAAGGGTGACTTGGATTGGACTGGCAGGTGTGGAAAGTGCGAGAGGACATTTTCTGGAAGCAAAATTCTGGAACCTTGAGCACAGAGAGCTGACGTCGTACATTCGACGGTGGAAGGGAGGACATTCAGGACGCACAAGAGGTCCAAACTCTGGGGCTGGTGGAGGCTCCAGACTTGGCGAGAGGGTGGGCTGGGATGGGCCAGAAGAGCATTTGTTTAACGAGGCAACCTTTCACTTCAATCATCCAGAGCATATTTACACAGAGGTTTTTGTTTTTACAGAGGGGTGGTGGGTGCCTGGAACGTGCTGCCAGGGTCAGTGGTTGCGGTGGACATGGTAGCATTTAAGAGATTTTTGGAGCTGTAAGGCAGCAACTCTACCGCTGTACCATTGTGTTGCCCCAATCTTTACCAATTGGGAAAACACATTGGCAATTTCTGAAGGACACAATGGCAGAATAGGGCACCTACTTAGCACACTAAAAATATCTGAGAGCTACTGTAATTATGAGGCTTTAGCCTGCATCTACAGTATTTCCTCAAGGTACAAGGGGTATTTAATAAGAACACTGAGGGATATAACATAGATAAGCTAAGTAAGTAGATTTTTTCCAACTAGAGAGAAATAGATAGCATCTAAAGAAGAGGCCAAACATAACAGCAGGGTTTCATTTCCTCTGTGCCCTGCTTTTGCAGCATTGCTTCATATAACTGCAAGCTTCCCATTTGGGATCATTGGCCAATTTATCTTAAACACATTAGCAGCTGCACTAATATAGCACATCCAGGAACCTAGAAACTAAACACTTGCATTAAAAAATGTTGCATAGAAAGGAAATTAAAACAAAATGAGCGTCAGGGAAAGTGCAAAGACTAGATGGCATGGGTTTAAGGTCAGAGGTGGAAAGTTTAAAGGAGATGTGGGGGGCAAGTCTTTCATGCAGAGTGTGGGGTGCGGGGTGCTGGCATGGCTGGTGTTGGAGGCAGATACGACGGTGGTGTTTAAGAAAGTGTTACTTTGGCACGAGGGTCTGCGGAGAATGGAAGGATATACGCAGACAGAGGAGATCAGTTAACATGGCATGATGTTCAGTACAGTCATTGTGGGCCAAATGGCTTTTTCCTCTGCTGTTCTGTGTTATATACCTCTTCCATTGCAAACATGTATTTTCCATTTCAGGTTATTCATTAGTCAGAGGGTGGTGAATCTGTGGAATTCTTTGCCGCAGAAGGCTGCGGAGGCTGAGTCAGTGGATATTTTTAAGACACAGATAGATAGATTTTGATTAGTACAGGTATCAGAGGTTATGGGGAGAATGGGATGAGGAGGGAGAGATAGATCAGCCATGATTGAATGGTGGAGTAGATTTGATGGGCCGAATGGCTTAATTCTTCTTATCATTTGTGTCCTTATTCACAACTGTGTTGTGTGTTTATATAGTGCGAGTATGTTACATCTCCCATGAACTGTTACAGTGGAGGTCAGCTGGGTGTTAATAAGTGGTGGAAGCATGCAGCCTCCAGCCCCCTAGACTGTCTAAACACAAAACTCAGAAGCCGAGACATTCTGAAAGGACCCTTTATTTAAAAGGTAGCTTTTGTATGATGATAAGCGGATTCAGTTTGAAATCACAAAGAACGTTTGATGAACAAAAGGCTTCATGATGCCCTGGATGGCCTGGGGGCAAGAATGAAATCACAAGGGGCAGTGCGGGGTTGAGGGTGATGTTTCCCAGTCTTAACAGGATTCTTTTTACACCAAATACTTATTTGCAGCAAGCTTGACATTACCCGAGAGAACATCTATATTGGCTCAATTGTTAGCACCCTTGACTCTCAGTCCAATGTTTCTAGGTTCAAGTCCCATAGCAGATGCTTGTATACAAAAGGCAAGATGCTTTGTCACATACCCTGTCCTCTGTCTGCAATGGGTATCTTGAGCTGCGTAAGAAGGAACTGCAGATTCTGGCTTAAACCGAAGATACTGAAAAAGATGGAGTAACTCAGCAGGACAGGCAGCATCTCTGGAGAGAAGGAATGGGTGACTGAAGATGGGTCCGGACCCGAAATGCCACCCATTCCTTCCCTCCAGAGATGCTGCCTGTCCCGCTGAGTTACTCCAGTTTTTTGTGTCATTCTTGGGTATCTTGAGCTTCCAATTTCAAGCCATTTTAAATCCCCTCCCCGTTCCCACACTCAACTGCAGATAGACACAAAATGCTGGAGTAACTCAGTGGGTTTCTCAGTTACTCCAGCATTTTGTGTCTATCTTCGGTGTAAACCAGCATCTGCAGTTCCTCCCCACACTCAACCTGCCTGTTCTCTGCCTCTCCCACTGCCAGGGTGAAGCCAAATGTAAGCTAGAGGAATATCATCTCATATTCCACATGCATTGGCTGCAACCCAATGACATGAACATTGAATTGTCCAATTTGTGGTACTCTGCACCTTCTCTGTCTCTTTCCTTCTCCTTCCTATCCAGCCAACTCCTCACACACACACACACACCCACTTCTTTCCAAAAACAACTTATCCCCATCCTCCTGCAACTCAGTTTCTTCCCATTCTCCCGCAAACTCCATCTATCTTTCGTGCTCACAATTTATACACTTGCTTTCCCAACCCATCCTGTTTCCATCTGTCCAGTATTCCTCCCTTTCCCATTTTCACTCATCACCTTATTCTTGTCACATTCCACAATCCACAACCCTTTGTTACCTCCACAAACCCCTTCCCATCCTCTGACACCTTCCCCCTCCACCCTCCACCCCCAATCTGTCTGAAGAAGGGTCTCAATCTGAAACGTCGTCTGCCCACTCCCTCCCCAGATGCTGTCTGGCCCGCTGAGTTCCATCAGCACCTTGATATTTTGGTCAAGATTCCAGCATCTATAGTCTCTTTAATCAGAGGGAAGTTAATCTATCGAACGCATTGCCACGGAGGGCTGTGGAGGCCAAGTCAGTGGATATTTTTAAGGCAGAGATATGCAAATTCTTGATCAGAACGGGTGTCAAGGTTCTGGGGAGCAGGCAGGAAAATGGAATTAGGAGGCAGAGATCAGCCATGATTCAATGGAGGAGTAGACTCAATGGGCCGAATGGCCTAATTCTACTGCTATAGCTTGTAAACTCAAAAAGGCTGGCAGTATCATCAAAGACCCACACCATCCTGGCCACACACTCATCTCTCTGCTACCTTCAGGTAGAAGGTACAGGAGCCTGAAGACTGCAACAACCAGGTTCAGGAATAGCTACTTCAGATTCAATTTAATTTTAATTGTCATTGTCAGTGTACAGTACAGAGACAACGAAATGCATTGACCCCACAGCCATCAGGCTATTAAACCTGGCTTGGACAAAACTCTGATTATTAATAACCCATTATTTGTTATTTGCACTTCATCAGTTTATTTATTCATGTGTGTATATGGACACACTTATCTGTTTTGTAGTAAATGCCTACTATTTTCTGTGTGCTGAAGCAAAGCAAGAATTTCATTGTCCTATACAGGGACACATGACAATAAACTGACTTGAACTTGAAACTCTTTTGACCCCATGATTCAATCTAAGTGTCAGCCCCCCACCACCATATTCCACTGGTACAGCAAATACTATTTAGACAATGCACTTCAGTTACCCATATTAGCTTTTCCATAGGATCTGCTGAACTTCACTTCTACCACCAAGACAGGGGGTTTGGACACATGGAAACACCACCCTACCCATAGTGTACTATTCTGATATGTATTTTACCACTTCACCATATCTGAGTCGAAACTCTGGGACTAACTACAAAGGCTCTCTAGGACTATCTTCACCAGAAGGGACGAAGCAGTTCAATATATAGCAGATCTGCAAAAGTTCACATTATAGGAGTAGAATTAGGTTATTTGGCCTATCGAGTCACTCCGCCATTCAATCATGGCTGATCTCTGCCTCCTAATCCCATTTTCCTGCCTTCTCCCCATAACCCTTGACACCTAATCTAATCTGAGAACTGCAGATGTTGGTTTAAACCTAAGATAGACTCAAAATGCTGGAGTAACTCAGCGGGTCAGACAGCATCCCTGGAGACCGGACCCGACTCAAAATGTCACTTATTTATTTTCACCAGAGATGCTGCCTGACCCACTGAGTTACTCCAGCACTTTGTGTCTAGCAGTTCAAGAAGGTCTCTCATCATCACCTCTACTCTAGGGCATATAGGGATCTGCGATAAATGCCAACATTGTCAGCTACTCCTGTATAATGAATAAAAAGAACAAGAGCGGGCACGGTGGCGCAGCGATAGAGTTGCTGCCTTACAGCGAATGCAGCGCCAGGAGACCCGGGTTCGATCCCGACTACGGGTGCTGTCTATACGGAGTTTGTACGTTCTCCCATGACCTGCGTGGGGTTTCTCCAAATCCTTCCGTTTCTTCCCACACTCTAGGTTAAATGACTTGGTAAATGTAAATATTGTCCCTAGTGGGTATAGGATAGTATTAATATGCGGGGATCGCTGGTTGGCACAGACCCAGTGGGCCGAAGGGCCTGTTTCCGCACTGTATCTCTAAACTAAACTAAACTATAGAGCCCAAAGCTAGTGGGAGCTTGCTGTGTACAAATGAGTTGCTACAATCTCTGTATTATATCGTGACACGCTGTGAGATCTCTTAAACCCACAACAAACATGAGCCAAATGCAATGTAAAGTCTCCTGCTTGCTGCTTGTCAATATGACTCTAATAAAGATTATAAGATTATTCTATTTTTTCTGACCCAATATGGAATGAGAGTTCTAGCTATTACTTTATTATATATTTATCTGTGCGTATAATCTGCATGTTATTGCGTTTACTTACTTGTTAAGTTGCAGCAAGTAAGAATTGTCATTGTTGTGCTCCCGGTACATAAGGCAGTTGAACACTTTAGATTCTTGCCCCTATTATGTCATCCCTCATGAAGACACTATGAAGTGCGATGAGAAGGAGGAACATTGGCTGGGTTACTCTTCAATTCCCAAAGACCGACAGCGGTCCTGATATTGAACAGACACTACTCTGAGACAGAGACGGACGTTGCACGGAGAGACTCCCTTCTCTCCATGGCGAGGCATTTGCTAATCAGTGAATTCACCAACAGAACACAATTCGCCACACGCTCGACAGTTCTGGGCTCAGGCCGCAAAGCCATCGATATGTTCTCCCGTTGGCATTATTGAGAAAACAATGAGGGCGATGTTTTACATCTCATCACGTCAGGAAACGTGTTTGAGCAGTTGAGCTTGAGCTGTTCATTGTAAATCTTCGGGGCATGTTCCTGAGAGGTTTTTCATTTAACAAGCTTCTTTTGCTTAAGTGACAAGCCATCAATAATGTTAATGCACTCCCGGTGTGTTAAAGTTTGCACATGGACTTATTCATTTGCAGCCTCCCAGCACCAGCCTCCCAGCGCTGGCTACATGCAAGCGGCAGGTCCCCTAATCTCCCACTGAATTAAGGAGCTTTTCCTCTGTTTGGCTCTGGTGCATAGAGAAGGCTTAATGGTCAGAACAGGGAGGTGGGGGAGGAGACGGCAGAGGCTCGGAGCTTGTGCTATGTTTCGGCAGTGACAGCAGGGACTGATCCAGGAGAATCACAAATGGCTGGCTTGCAGGGATAAATGTGTGGCCTTTGGAGCAGCAAGGTCACGGGGCTGTGTTAGGGCTGTCTGTGTTGGTTTAATTAGCTTGTACCCTCAGCAAGACATCAAATCAAGCCGTCGTAACACGAGAACCAGGGATTTGTTGTTAATACTTATTAAGGCCGAGGCAAAGATGAGAGAGTCTGTGCACTGATGTGCGGCTTCTACATTCCTTATTGCTGCATGATTTGAACTATATTTCAGGACATTCATTAAATTCATGCATTATTTGATGCATCAGCACATTAAAGTGATAAGTGCTTAATGATGAAGTCAGCAGTCAGCATCATTCCTATTCGACTGAAGTTCGCATCTTGTACATGCGGGGAAGACACTGTAGCAGTCTAACAACATTTAGGCAGCACCTTTAACATTACAAAGAGTCAAGAGTGTATATGTGTGATGTACACTAGATATGACTCCACCCCATTGTGGACATTGGACTTTGTCTATGGAACTAATGTGTTATTGTTCTTTTCATTTATCCTGCAGCCTTTATCCATCCCAGAACATATTCTGCACACTCTGTATCTTCCCCTTTGCTCTATCTATTGCACATGAGTTTGATGTGATTGTATTGATGTATAGTGTTATCTGATCTGTTTGGATGGCATGCAGAATAAAGCTTTTCACTGGACCTCGGTACGTATGGCAATGATAAACCTAATCCTAAATGGGAACAGTGAAACTCTTACCTATTGCAGCGTTACAGGCACATTAGCTGAAGACATTAGGACAAGTCACCAACAGGACTTGTCTTACACGAACAGTGGTGGAGATGCTTAAAATTGGATGATTACGACTTGGCATCCAATGGTAAACTCACAAGTAGTGGAGGACTACCCTGCTTTGCCTTAACATTTTCACCCATGAGTAGCTTTCCGTTCTTTGCAGAAGGGTCGATATATAGGGGAAGGTTCTCACTTTGGAGACGATGAGCGAGAGATGCACTGCATTGCCGCGAACAACATGACAGGCGAACCTCGGATATTTCTCTTTGAACAATGAAGTTAAAAAAAGACTTAATACCACGTGTTCAATATCATGAATAATTCTCATGGATTGTTCTCATGTCTTGCTGTGGGATTGTCAGTAAACAGATCACATGTTCAAGTTGGTTACAAAAATACTTGAGAACATCTTTCACGTTGTGGGTTGTGATAATCTGCCAAGTCTTGTTGCACTTGGAAAGGGGAAGCAGGGTCAATAATAATTTTCAGAAGGGAATTGAATATATGCTTGATTAGGAATATATATATAATTGAAGATATATATATATATATATATATATTGAAGATATATACATATATATCTTCCAAGTATATAAAATTAAGAGAGGCATAGATAAGGTAGGGGGGAGTGCCTGGAACGCACTACTTGGGTCAAGCTGGAAACAGATGCTCTAGTGGCATTTAGACGACCTTTGGATAAACATGTAGGCATGCAGGTAATGGAGGGATATGGATTATTCTTGGTATTATGTTTGGTACTGTGGACTGTTCTTGTGCTGTACTGTTCTATGTTCTAACTCTTTCAAAGAGCTTGCATGGGAATGATGGGCTGAATGTCCCTCTCCTTGCTCCATGGTCGATCACAAGTTGGAAGTCATGTCCAAATGTCCAACAACTGCCACTGACATCACCACGCATCCTGTGGGTATAATCTGCGATTGTGTGCCAACCTACAATTTTCAGATTGGACTATTATCCTGAGTGCTGGACTGTGTGCGTGTGCGCACACTTGACTTGATCAGCTCCTATCCATACGTGAGCCAGGCACACGGTGAGTGGATAAAGGCTGTGGGATGAAGAGAATTTATACCAGCAAAGCCATTGTGGGGCAGAGAGGAACAAAAACATGTATCTGCAAGCCTGACTTAATCTTCTGATCAAACAAATGCCTGCTACAGCTAAACCATTCATTCAACTCATTGCTTAAACTCCTTACAAGGGAGGCAATTGGTGAATTGGTGAAACTCAGCTTCATTTCTATGGAGGAAAAATAGGCATAGGGCGAAACCCCGATTGGGGTGGGGGTGGGTGGGGACCCAGATGTAGAGAGGATGAAACTGTCTCCGGAGAGAAGAGGAGAACTTCTTCAAGGTAGGCATATCTTGAAGAGATAACGCAGTAGAGTGTACACAGTGTTTAAGAGGGAACTGCAGATGCTGGAGAATCGAAGGTTACACAGAAAAGCTGGAGAAACTCAGCGGGTGCAGCAGCATCTATGGAGCGAAGGAAATAGGCAACGTTTCGGGCCGAAACCCTTCTTCAGACTGATCGGGGGTGGGGGTGGGTGGGGACCTAGCCAGATGGGGGACAGTTATTCTGGCAGTTTCACAACCTCCTCTCTAACTGTCCCCCATCTGGCTACTCCTCCTTTTCCCTTTCTTGTCCCCACCCACCCCCGCCCCCGACCAGTCTGAAGAAGGGTTTCGGCCCGAAACGTTGCCTATTGCCGTCGCTCCATAGATGCGGCTGCACCCGCTGAGTTTCTCCAGCTTTTCTGTGTAACCTTCGATTCTCCAGCATCTGCAGTTCCCTCTTAAACAATAAATTGGTGAAGCTTCATTTTTAAGGAAATTTAAATGGGGTACTGCCCTGTGTCAATAAACACCTCTCTGCTGTCTGAATCTGTTGACCTGCTAAATATTCTCCAATCTCTCTGCATTTACATTTTGAAAATGCCTCATGTTGCCTGTAAGATAGACACAAAATGCTGGAGTAACTCAGAGGGACAGGCAGCATCTCTGGATGACAATGTGTGACGTTTTGGGTCGAGACCCTTCTTCATGTTTTCAGTCCATGGGCATTCATGATTTTATTAAATGTTCATGATTTTTCATGAAAACTATAATGCATTCAAGACTACATTGCGAGCTTATGTTTGCATGTGGAGGCAATGTTTTATTTTCAGGACAATGCATGTTGCATCTTAAACTGTTGGTGCAAAGTATCTGTGAACGTGTCACATTATTGGAGCCCGCATATCCTATGATACCTTGTCTATTTGAAGCACTAGCTCCTATAGATGCAAATTAAACAGCTGGTTCCATGCTTAAGGATGCATTAAAAATTATTTCCAAAGCAATGCTTTCTTTTTTTTCCGACATATGTACAATTTTATTTAGATTTTCAAAAATTGAAGATGAACATCAAGCTTTCAAGCCGGGATTCTGTGCATGAGGATTTGGACTCAAATGCTGTGTTAAACATGCGTGTCCAATGCAGGATTCACCAAAAACTCTTTCTGTATCATTGAAAACATTGTGTTTCTTTGCCAATTTTGTTTGCAGGTTGTAATACAGAAATACTTCCAATGCTTTGTTTTGAAAAATTAGTAGCAAAAACAGACTGCTGGAAGAACTCACTTTGTCCGCCCAATCTGCTGATCTCTTCCTCCCCCTGTAACTGACTATCTTCTCTTTTTGTAAACCAGCATCCGCAGTACCGTCTGAAGCATCCGCCTGAAGAAGGGTTTCGTCCCGAAACGTTGCTTATTTCCTTCGCTCCATAGATGCTGCCTCACCCGCTGAGTTTCTCCAGCATGTTTGTCTACCTCCACAATACCTTGTTTCTCCAACTATGACTAACCAGGTGTCACACCGCCACCACTTTTCCAGCTACACCACTCACATGCCTGTGTTTGGCCTATATCCTTCTAAACCTTTCCAATCCATGTACCTGTGCAAATATCTTTTAAATGTTGCAATGGTACCTGCCTCTACTACTTTCCGGAGACTGCTGGTTGTATGTACCGACCACCCTCTGTGTGAATGCTGGAAGAACTCAGCACATCAAACAGCATCCTTACCCCAACTAGATGCTGCCTGGCCAGCTGAGTTCCTCGAACAGTTTGCATTTAGCTGTAGATTCCAGTACCTGAGGTACATTATAGTCATAGATAGTCATACAACATGGAAACAGGCCACTCGGCCCAAATTGTCCATGCTGACCAATTAATGATTAGCAGACGAATGACCCAATCATCTTCACCTTCAGCTGGAGTAAAGAGTAGCTGTTTATATCCTAAAAAAAAAAGAGTTGTTCGACTCTCTGAAGGGCGGCATGGTGGTGCAATGTTAGAGTTGCTGCTGTACAGCTCGTGCAGCGCGAACGACACAGGTTCGATCCCGACTACGGGTGATGTTTGTACGTAGTTTGTACGTTCTCCCCGTGACTGGGTTTTCTCCGAGATCTTCAGTTTCCTCCCACACTCCAAAGACGTCCAGGTTTGTAAGTCAGTTAGCTTGGTGAATGTAAAAATTGTCCCTAAAGTGTGCACATCAGTATAACTTAGCGGGAAACGCTGGTCGGCGCGGACCTGGTGGGCCGAAGGGCTTGTTTTCACGCTACATCTCTAAACCAAACTAGACTCGATAACTATAACGTGTATCACAGTACATTTATACGGTGTGGCTAGCAGAATATAGTGGAGCTTCACTGTACCAAGGTGAGTGCTTGTGAAAATTGTCAAACGGAATTTGACAGCAAATGATTCAAAAGTGAAATCTGGTTGATGCTGGAAATCTGAAATAAAAATAAAAATTGCTGGAAACACTCAGTATGTCAGAGCACACCTGTCAAGCAGGGAACAGGTCGATAATTTTTCATCAGAACAGGTGAAAGGTCAGCACCTTAAATGTTAACTTTTTTTCTCCACTCAAACTGTCCGGTCTGTGAGGTGGTGGCAGGATTTTTGATTGAACACATTGATTCTTTAAACCAACTGTGGTCTTTCAGGGATCAAATAAATCTTGTTCTCTATCCGGTTAATATTATCTACAAATATATGTGTAGGAAGGAACCGCAGATGCTGGCTAAAACCGAAGATAGACACAAAAAGCTGAAGTAACTCAGCGGGACGGGTAGAACGGTCTGACTGAAGAAGGGTCTCAAGCCAAAACATCACCCATTCCTTCTCTCCAGAGATGCTGCCTGTCCCGCTGAGGTACTCCAGCTTTTTGTGGCCATCTGCAAATATACACTGTTCATCCCACAGTGGGATAATTGAAAGAAGTGTAACTAAGCAAAGGTTCCATGTCTATCAAACTGCACCAAACTTTGACTTTTATAATGCCAGTTTGGTTATTTTTGGAAAGCATTAGGCAACACCTTGTTCTTTTTGTTTGATTTGCTCGCTAATCTTTATTATAAGTTGTCTGGCTTCTTAAAATTGTCTCCACTACTTGTCCCCCTCTTTTTCCCGCCTTCTTCCCTCCCTTCCCTCTCCTTCTCTCCTTCTCTCTCCTCCTCTCCTCCTCTCTTGCCTTCTCCCCCCGCTCTTTAAAGGACTTACCGTACACTGTGCAGCCGTCTTTTACCTTCCTCTTCATCGCGGGTGTGAATTTCAGACAGCACTCCCCCGCTTTCCCTGGTCCCTGTCTTTGCGGTGTGTGTGTGTGTGTGTGTGTGTGTGTGTGTGTGTGTGTGTGTGTGTGTGTGTGTGTGTGTGTGTGTGTGTGTGTGTGTGTGTGTGTGTGTGTGTGTGTGTGTGTGTGTGTGTGTGTGTGTGTGTGTGTGTGTGTGTCGATGTGTGTGTGTGTGTGTGTGTGTGTGCGTGTGTGTGTGCGATGTGTGTGTGTGTGTGTGTGTGTGTGTGTGACGTGTGTGTGTGTGTGTGTGTGTGTGCGATGTATGGATGTGTGTGTGTGTGTGTGTGTGCACAGTCGGTCGATCCAGCTCGCGGTTTCAACGCTGACGGTCTATCCAGCTCGAGGTTTTTCAGGCGAGTGCCCACAAGTTGAAGGTTGAAGGCAGTCGCTGAAAGGTCGCATCAGTGGGACAGGCCCTTTACAGTGACCTCCTAGGACCACATGTCGACCAGGCTGCAAGTTTGAGTCGAGCGCAAACTCGTCTAAACTCGCAAACTAGGTCGCCACAGTGGGACAGGCCCTTAAGACTTTATTCCTTGGAGCGCAGGAAGCTAAGGGGTGATCTTATAGAGCTG
The DNA here is from genome assembly GCF_028641065.1 of Leucoraja erinaceus. NCBI lineage: Eukaryota > Metazoa > Chordata > Chondrichthyes > Rajiformes > Rajidae > Leucoraja > Leucoraja erinaceus. The sequence continues at coordinate 9,984,632 of NC_073408.1, forward strand.
TATAAAATCATGAGGGGAATAGATAGGGTGAATGCACAAAGTATTTCACTCAGGTTGGGGAATCAAGAACCGGCGGGCATAGGCTTAAGGTGAGGGGGCAAGATTTAATCGGAATGTGAAGGCCAACCTTTCTACTCGGAGAGTGCTGGGTATTTGTAATGAGGCTGCCAGAATCAATCAGTCAAACAAGAAGTAGTTGGGGCAGGTATTATAACAGTGTTTCAAAGATACATGGACGGGCACACGGACAGGAGAGGTTCCAATTGATATGGATTAAATGTGGGCAAATAAGACTAGCCTAGTGGGGCACCTTGGTTGGCATAGAGGTGGGCTGAAGGTCATCTTTCCCTGCTCTATGCCTCTATGATGAAAATCTTTTGAATTGTTAACTGTTTCTTTCTTCTCACATGTAGCCTGGCCTGCTAAACACTTCCAGCAATTGCAGTGAATATGCTTTATTGTGGTCATGTTTGAATATGAGAGGATTGATAAAGCAGGCAACCTGGGTAGACTAGATCCATTGGTCCATTTCCTTTAACCTGGTGATGTAGAGTTGAGCAAAGAATCTGTTGTCATCCTTTATCCTTTTGTCATTCCAAGAAGACATTAACAAAGGTTTGCACCTCCGGATTTCAGATGCAGTCAATATTCGTAGATGCTGGTCAGGAAGAATGCTTACTTTCATCCTCAGGCTCAGAGGACAGTAGTTGGTTTCTTTTAATGAAACGTTGAGTGATCTCCAGCCCGTGTGAGTGCCTGGAGCTGAACTGATTTATGGCCACAGCTGCCTAGTACCCTGCGTTATTGCAAATAAGGTTAGATTGTGGACGGACTCAGCTGGTGCTGAAGAAACGAACAATAACTAGCCACTGAAGACGGAACGAGACTAATCTTCATTGCGGGAGAACATGGACCTCTGAGGCTTCTCCTTCCATCAAATTAGAGTCTGGAGAAACAAATTTATGTCAATTGGTCTAATTTTCATAGTGCTACCAACTTTTCATTATAAGGTATCACTTAATCATCCACAAGTATCATTAGACCTGAGCAGATTTGGGGTGGTGGGAAATGAATGGGAACCCATTCATTATACACAGATTGCCTTGAACTGTGAGAAGGGCCTGTTCTTTTTAACAAGGCAGACAGACATAAAAGCTGTTAATTGGTTAGTTGGAAATAATTGGTGCCCCAAAATAAATGTATTATTTCCTCGACTACTAACCATTCATTATAATGCTCCTACAAAAGTTAAATAGGCAATGTGATTATTTTTGCGGTCTGTTTATGACCTTTGTATGCAGGTTCTGTGCAGTTAGAGTTTGTTTCATTTGTAGGAGCTGATGGGATCTGTAATTATATCCAGTTTCCTGTGTACCTATTCTGCGCTAATGTACTTGTATGGAAAATGCTTCCAGTTTTAGGATGTCCGTAGCAGTTTGCTGCTAACATATTGCTTTTGCTGCACGATCTCTATCGTGATTTAGGACTGTTGGAGGCTCTGCACAATATCATTGAGTCTCCTGGTAAGATGTAATGCCCCCTTGGTGGCAACCAAGTAGTGACGAGGGCTGTAGTGTAACACTTCATCCCTCAGTAGATCAAATGTGCTACTACGTCATTAAATAAAAGTTCATAGTGCACTTGTTAACGGTCTTATGAAATCAGAGCCTGAGATGCATCGTTCATAAGCTTGCGAATCCAAGATGGTGGGTGAACCAGTTGGTGATTAGAACTCGGTTACCTTGTACCTTCCGAAGTGTCCACCAGGGACTATACTGGAAGGTGGGCCATTTTATACTGGACAATGTTTACATTTATCAAGCCAATTAATCAAACCAACTGACCTACAAACCTGAACGTCTTTGGAATGTGGTAGGAAACCGAAGAACTCGGAGAAAACCCACGCAGGTCATGGGGAGAACGTACAAACTCCTTACAGACAGCGCCCCTGGTCGGGATCGAACCCGGGTCTCCGGTGCTGCATTTTGCTGTAAGGCAGCAACTCTACCGCTGTGTCACAGCTTATCCCACTTTCCATCCATTGGGGAAATTTTACAGAGGCCAATTAATCTACAAACCCGCATATCTTTGTGCCGTGAGAGGGAACCCGAGCACCTGGAGGAAACCCACATGGTCACAGGGAGAATGTGCAAGGATCATAAGATGTAAGAGCAGAATGAGGCCATTTGGCCCATCGATCTGCTCTGCCATTTGATCACGGCTGATCTATTTCTCCCTTTCATCCCCATTCTTCTGCTTTTTCCCTGTAACCCTCGACACCCTTACTAATCCAGAATATGTCAATCTCTGGTTTACAAACACCCAATGATTTGGCCTCCACTGCTGTCTGTGGCAATGAATTCCACAGATTCCCCAGCCTCTGGCTAAAGAAATTCCTCCTCATCTCCATTCTAAAGGTACATCCTTTAATTTTGAGCCTCCGCCCTCAGATCGGAGACTCTCTCTCACTACTGGAAACATCCTCTCCACATCCATTCTAGACCTTTCATTATTCAGTAGGTTTCAATGAGACCCCCATCCTTCTAAACTTCAGTGAGAACAGGCCCATCACCATCAAAGGCTCCTCATACATTAACCCAATCATCCTAAGGATCATTCTCGTAAATCTCCCCTGGACCCTCTTCAATGCCAACACACCCTTCCTCAGATATGGAGCCTAAACTGCTTGCAATGTTCCAAATTTGGCCTGAGCAGTGCCTTGTAAAGCCTCAGTATTACATAGAAACATAGAAACATAGAAATTAGGTGCAGGAGTAGGCCATTCGGCCCTTCGAGCCTGCACCGCCATTCAATAAGATCATGGCTGATCAACCAACTCAGTATCCCGTACCTGCCTTCTCTCCATACCCTCTGATCCCCTTAGCCACAAGGGCCACATCTAACTCCCTCTTAAATATAGCCAACGAACTGGCCTCGACTACCCTCTGTGGCAGAGAGTTCCAGAGATTCACCACTCTCTGTGTGAAAAAAGTTCTTCTCATCTCGGTTTTAAAGGATTTCCCCCTTATCCTTAAGCTGTGACCCCTTGGCCTGGACTTCTCCAACATCGGGAGCAATCTTCCTGCATCTAGCTTACATTCTTGCTTTTATATTCTAGTCCTCTTAAAATAATGCTATCATTGTATTTGCCATCTTTACTACCGACTTAACCTGCAAATCAACCTTTAGGAAACCCTGCACCAGTACTCCCAATTCCCTTGGCACCTCCTGTTTCTGAACCAATAGACAATAGACAATAAGTGCAGGAGCAGGCCATTCGACCCTTCGAGCCAGCAAACCATTCAATGTGATCATGGCTGAACATCCCCAATCAGTACCCCGTTGCTGTCTTCTCCACATATCATTGTAATGTACGCAGTTGAGACATCACACAATGAATAGAGAACCTTTGTAACATGCTACCTCTGTTTTAAATCTTCTATTACCCTGTTACCTTTCTCTTCTTTTCAAGTCCAAGAACAACAGATCGAAGGGCCGAATGACCTACTCCTGCACCTCGTTCCAGCCTTCTCCCCATATCCCCTGACTCTGCTATTTTTAAGAGCCCTATCTAGCTCTCTCTTGAAAGCATCCAGAGAACCTGCCTCCACCACCCTCTCAGGCAGAGAATTCCACAGACAGAGGATCCTCTCCTCATTTAGAAAACCAGTCTACGCCTTTATTCCTTCTCCCAAAGTGCATGACCGTACATTTTGCAGCGCTCTATTCCATTTGCCAATTCTTTGCGCATTCTGCCGACCTGTCCGGCCATCCGCAGACTCCCTGCTTCCTCAACATTACCAGCCTATCCTCGCATCATCCACAATAATGACCACAAATCCATACATTTCATCACCCAAATCATTAATATACAATGTGAAAAGTAACTGGCCCAACACCATCCCCTGTGGTAAACTCCACATAGACAACACCCGAGGTCAGGATCAAACCTGGGTCTCTGGCGCTGTGAGGCAGCAGCTCTATCAGCTGCACCACCGTGCTGCTTCAAAGGTACAAATTGATTTAATTGCTCACATTTAAACTCCCCAGCTATTGCGGGGAGATTTGACCTGTTGTCTGTGGATCAATGATCTACAATTTTGCCTGCTAGTCCGGTGACTTAACCACAATGCTACCTCAGTCCACACATCAATCGATGGGGTCATTATTTATTTGTGGGCTGGACTGCAATGGGCCATTTCTTCCCTATCTCTGTATGTGGGGAGCAAAAAGGAAAGTTAAATAGCCATCTTCCTGCAAGGTCTTTGTTTGTCGTTGTCGATATAGAGGCTCGATACTGAGTGCAATTGTGAAGAAAGTCAGTGCATTTACAACACTTGGCCTTAGGAGTGTGGTTCTGTGAACTTGTGGCTCCAGGCATTGCAGATTGTTTGGGATCCAAAAAACTCCCAGGGACAAATACACCTAAATAGCATTAAAATGGTATATTCTCCTGAAACCACTGTTTCTCTTGTCTGTACATAAATGTTTCAGTTCCTAATAAATAATGCAACCGCAAGGTATATCGTGTGAACGTTTATGTGGCTTTGTATGAACGCTCGAGTGGGTTTAGTCAAGGAAGTTTTAATCTGTATTTATAATTTATTAGATTTTGGGCACTTAGGTATACTTGTTGCATGGAAATGATGAATAAAAATATTGTTTAATGGATCGGCAACTGAGATTAGAGAGGTAGAATCTAGGACCAAAGTCTCTCCGAGGTCTGACTTGTCAGTAGCACAGTTACACTTTTCAAGTTCCTGCTCTTCCAAAATGATTCCGAGGCCTGGGTTTTTGAAAGGGATGGTGAGAGATTTTCCTGAGGCAACTTTTTCACTCAGAGGGTGGTGGGATTATAGAAATGGCTGCAAGGGGTGGTGGTTGGACCCAAAATACTGGAGTTACTCAGCGGGTCAGGAGGCACCTCTGGAGAAAATGGGCAGCTGACGTTTAGGTTTGGGATGCTTTTTTCGACTGATTGTCGTGGGGGAAGGGAAAAACCAGATGGTAGTTGAGGCAGGCACTGTAACAGCATTTAGAAGACATTTGGACAAGTACATGGGTAGGAAAGATCTATGGGGATATGGGTTCAGATAGGGCAAGTTGGTTGGCATGGATGAGTTGGGCCGAAGGGCCTGTTTCCATACTATGACTTAAGATTTAACATAAATATATTTCCAGGGAGTCAATCAATGCCTGAAAAAATGAACTGCAGATGCAGAAAATCCGAAAGAGAAATAGAAAATGCTGGCAGAGACCAGCAGATGGAAGACCTCAGTTTCTCCTACTTTTATTTAAATCCCAGCTTGGCTCGCAGGCTGGGAATTACCTGTGCAGGTTGTGTATTAGCTTATAGTTTATAGGAACAGCATGGAAGTGGGCCTTTCGGCACACCTGAGTCCACACTGACCATCGATCACCCATTTATATTCGCCCATTCCCAGCAAATTTACAGAGGACATTTAATCCAACAACCCCCATGGCTTTGGGATGAAACTGGAGCACCCGGAGGAAACCCACACGGTCACAGGGAGAACGTGCAAACTCCACACGGATGTCAGCCGAGGTCAGGATTGAACCCGCTGTGAGGCAGCAGCTCTTACCAGCTGCCCCCCTATGCTGCTCAAAAGCAAAACCCAAAGCAATTCATCCAGGAGCTCCCTTCAAAACAGCACGGGAAAGACCCTGCATTGTCCAATATAATGGCTCGATTGAGCTCCCATCTGGCTAGTCAGATGGATGCAAAAGATTACATGGCATTATTGGAGGAAAAGAGAATTCACTCAGTCTCCAGCTGTTCACTGCCCTAACCAGCAGAGAGATCCCAATGAAAGAATAACCGTGACCAGTGAAGTTAGCTCTTCATTAATTTTTGTGTGTGCATTTGCCATCATCATTAATTACTGCTGAATAAGAGTGTCTGAATGCACCCAGATATTTTACTTGGAGACACAAGGAACTGCACATTCATTTTATTTAGAGATACAGCATGGAAACAGGCCCTTTGACCCAACTAATCCGACCCAGCGATCCCTATACATTAGCATTATCCTGCAGACAATTTAATTTTTTTGCCAAAGCCAAATCTACAAACCTGTACGTCTTTTGAGTGTGGGAGGAAACCGGAATGCTCGGACAAGAGATCATAGCCTCAAACTTAAAGGGCGCTCGTTTAGAAAGGAGGTGAGGAGGAACTTCCTTAGTCAGAGGGTAGTTAATCTGTGGAGCTCATTGCCACAGAGGGCTGTGGAGGCCAAGTCAGTGGATATTTTTAAGGCAGATTAGACAAGTTCTTGATTATTAGGGTTATGGGGAGAAGGCAGGAAAATGGGATTAGGAGCTAGTGATCAACCCTGATTGAATGGCGGAGGAGACTCGATGTGCCGAATGGCCTAATTCTACTCCTATAAATTTGTGAACTTGCGAGTAATTTCAACGTGTAGTCACAAGGAAGCTCCCACTAACAGCGATCAAATAATGATGTGGTCATACAAAACCACAGATGCTGATGATGAAGAGGGACCCGTCGGGACCTGGTTCACCACTCAGGGAAGACAGGACTGTGCTCAGAGCTTTTGAAACATTGTCAGCTCCTGAAACATGGAGACTCTGTGTACCGCCTGGGTGATGTCTGCGGAGTGATTTTACTGTATTGTATGCAAAAACAGAGAGTTTCACTGCACCTAGGTACATGTGAGGTACATAGAGTGTCATTAAATCATTGAATGCTGGGATCTTGAGCAAAAATCAAACTGCTGGAGGAACTCAACGGGTCGGGCAGCATCTGTGGAGGGAATGATCAGGTGAAAATTTTGGGTTGGGACCCTTCTTCAGACTGATCAGTCTGTTGCCTGTCCATTTCCTCCACAGATGCTGCCTGACCCACTGAGTTTCTCCAGCAGTTCATTTAATTAATTGGATAGTTATATGGACGGGAAAGGAATGGAGGGTTATGGTCTGAGTGCAGGTAGATGGGACTAGGGGAGAATAAGTGTTCGGCACGGACTAGAAGGGCCGAGTTGGCCTGTTTCCGTGCTGTAATTGTTATATGGTTATATGGTTATTTTTCTTTTCCAAATAATAAGGTAATCTTTATTTTATGGTATTGGCTGGAGTTAAATAGTTGATAGGATCTTGGGAGGACTATCTCCCTGGGCCATGAGATCACATTTCATATCCAGATGTCTGCAAAAGGGTCTTGATCTAAAACATCACGCATTCCTTCCATCCAGTGGTGCTGCTTGAGTCACTCCATTGTGCCTATCTCCAGCCGAAGCAGACTATGTGTCTGTACTGGCATCAAGACACTTGGATCATTGGTCCTAGGCCGTAAGTTCAAATCTCATCACAACAATGCTTTACATTAGAAAATAAATTTGGGGTGAAAGAGCTAGCACAAACTCATATCGCATGGATATAGAACCTTCGGCCGATGGAGTCCGTTGCTACCATCAACCACCCATTTAATTCTTCATTAATCGCACTTTTTTGTCCTCACATTTCCATCAACTCCCAAGATTCTCCTCCAAAATATAAAATGTGGGACAGTGATGCCCTTCGATTCAAATGGCCACGTCGAACATACCAAGTTAAATGAATTGTCCACCATATGTCTCCATTCCCAGCATATCCATGAGTCTATCCAACTCCCTCTTCAATGCCACTATTGTGTCTGCCTCTACCACCACCCCCAGCAGCATGTTCCAGGCACCCACCTCTCTCCAAAAACATTTGCCCTACACATCTCCTTTAAACTTTTCCCCTCGCAACTTAAAACTATGTCTGAGACTGGAGGAAAGGGTACATCTACAATATGGGCAACTTACAGCAGCCAATTAACTTGGGGAGGCATGGTGGTGCAGCGCTAGAGTTGCTGCCTTACAGCGCCAGAGACCCGGGTTCGTTGCTGAGTACGGGTGCTCATCTGTACGGACTTTGTACGTCCTCCCCGTGACCTGCTTGGGTTTCCTCCGAGACCTTCCGTTTCCTCCCACATCCAAAGAATGATAGGTTTGGATGTTCAGTGGCTTGGTGTAACTGTAAAATGCTCCCTAGTGTGAGTAGGGTAGTGTTAGTACGGACTCAGTGGGCCAAAGGGCCTGTTTCCGCCCTGTATTTCTAAACTAAACTAGACCACACTAACCCACAGTCTTTGTGTTGTTCACACAATACCCGAGAGAAGGTGCAAACACCACATCAACAGTACCCGAGGTTGGAATTGAACCCAGAAGCCAGAGTTATGTCACTCTGTCACCCTATAGTAGAGCTGAAACCCACATAACAATGATGCCCTACTGAGTCCACCAAACATGATGGTTGAATGGTTTTATCATTGTCACCTGACCCAGCTACAGTGAAATATATATTTTACATTCAGCTCAGCAAAGCTATCCACCTACATAAGCACATTCGCCCTAGTCAGTACAGTATGCAGAGAACACCCCACTGAGTCCATATGCACGAGGTACCATTTTACAGTCCAGGCTGCAGCTAGCCACAAAGGCCCGTTGCAGCCGTCATCTCCATTTTGGTCGTGCCACGATCTGATGTCCCTCTCCATGCCTGGCCCTCTTCACCCCTTGGTCCCCTGGGGGAATTCCCCTCCCGCAGCCGACGTTGAGGGTGCGGAAGGTAAACCCCCCCCCCGGTCCCTCTCACCACGGGCCCTTTATCCCAGATGTTGCTCCAATTTCACAGAAATTGTCCAAAAATCCATGTTCCTCAGCAAGGGAAATCTGCCCACCTGACCTCGTCTGGAATATCTGTGGCTGATCTCTGTCTGGCCTTGCCATAGTTACCCACAACTCGTGAATGAATTAGAAGGAATACACGACTTTTACCCTGCGATATTTGGGCTGCACGACTCCTAGTCTGTAATGATCTGCTTTGGTTACTGTCATTTGCCCACTGGAAGTGCTGTAATTGCCGGCAATTGTTTTAATAAGGCCTGCAACCAATGCTTAATGATCTCATTAGTACAAGTGTCCTCTCAACACTTCCACAAGTCCAGGAGTTAGAGTAGCTAAGGATATAAACTGCATTGAATCACACCTCCTTGCTGTGTTAGCAAACAAGTATTCACTGCCCTACACACCAACCACCCTATGTAAAACTGGGAGGTCAGGGTTAAAATAAGAGCTTCAATGGTTATTGTAGTTCAGTGGTTAAGCTATGCAGGCAGAATATGAGACCTTTGATCCGGACGGCTTTCTGAATCCCATTGTCACAATACAAGTAATTAATTAAATCAGTATCCATCTTCCCAGACATCCCTCAGGATTGAGGAGGACTCACTTCCACTCAGGGTTAATGGGCTCTGAGATGGCTGATGAGAGCACTGCGGCTGCTGCGGACTCTTCCACAGAAGAGCGAAAAAAAATCAACATGCTGGAGGAACTCAAAAGGTCGGGCAGCATTTGTGGAGGCAAATGAATAGGCCACATTTTGGGTCGGAAAAGTTCTTCAGTTTTTGGTTTTGGATTCAAGCATCTGCAGTCTCTTCCATGGATGAGGCAGGAGGTGCCTTGCATTGGTTTGGGAGGTGGTGCGCTCCATATGTTGGGGAAGTTGGGATTCTGTGGGCTCTCGGTGCTCCAAGTCCAGGTTAGCCACGTGATCTTGATAGGTGACCATGAAATCCTCGGTTTGGTGCAAAGGCTCACCTGGAATGACTGAGATGTCTGGCCTCTGCTCGACTTGCCGCCTGTCAATATTCCTGCCTCAGATTTGGCTCCTCAGCTCAGGGCAATTCAGGATGGATCTTATATCCTGGCATTGCCAGTAATGTCTGTCCTATGTGCATATACATTTCGGGGGAAAAAATGAGATTGGGGTGGGAGAAGGTCATTCTGTTTTATGACCTGTTCTATCATTCAGTAAGATCATGGTTAATCAATATTCATTCATAGCTCGACATACCTCAGCAGAAGAGTCACTAGGCCATAAAGCTAGTCATAAATACAATGTCAAACACACCCACACTATACAAGCTGCCTGACTGAGCTCGTCCCATTTGCCATGTACTTCTTCAAATGTCTTTTATTCCCACCTCCCTCTGGGTGGAAAGACCTGCCCCCTCCCAGTTTTATTTTTAAGAAGTTATCTCTTGTGGCCAAGCCACTGTGGTCTCGAACCATCATTTGTCGAGCTCGAACTCTCGGGTCAGCTGGCGTGATCTGGGCCGAATAATCAACGCCGATCTGGGTGGTCAGGTGATGGGGTGCAGCAGACGACAGAACGAGACTTTACTCGGCAGCCATCGGTTTTGTACTAATACTAAACTGAATGTTTAAATATTTGAATGAGTGGACAACACATAAACCTCTTTACCATTATCTTAAAGAATTGGAGAAATTCTGCTCACCATCCCTTCTTTAAACCTATTTCTGACTGGATTGCTCCTCCTGTGACTCTGTCCGAATGTTTGTTACAATGGGATATTAAATGGAAATGAGGTGTGATTCTATATAATCCTGGCAGGTCTGATTATTTGAGAGTAGACTTCCTTCCTGACGACACTGCTGAAGCAGAGCTACTTCAACAATCAATCACCTGAATCTCTGACAGTCCTCAGTATTAGATTGGAATTATTGTGTAACTCCTGCTCTCTATGTTCTGACAATAATGTGTATTGTTCTATTGTCTCTGTAGAAATGCAACAGTAAGAAAAATGTTGTCGTCACACTGTAGGCATTTATTTAATAGAGTATCCTTGCTGTAGGCATGAAATACTGACTGCTTGCCAGCAGCATAGGGAGGGATACTATGGCAGTAACCTCTTCACTGCCCTAGATAACTTCTGCCACTCTTTTAAACTTAAAAACTTTTGTAGATGACCCAATTAAACATTATTTCATATCTACTGGTCCAACCATCCTTCTAGAGTCATACAGCATGGAAATAGGCCCTTTGCCCAACTTGGCCATGCTGACAAAGATGCCCCATCTACACTAGTCTCACCTGCCTGTGTTTGGCCGATATCCCTCTCAACCATTCCTATCCATGTACCTGTCCAAATGTCTTTTTATTTTGTTATAGTACCTGCTTCAAATACCTTCTCTGGCAGCTACTTCCATCTACCCACAACCGTCACGCTATCTGATGTCCCTCTACACCTCTGGCCCTCTTCAGCATTTGGTCCCCGTGGGATATGCCTTCAGAAACTAACCTAAACTAAACTAAACTAAACTAAACTAATGCCCCTCCTTCCACCCTGTGACCATTTACCTAAGTCATGTCTGAACATGAGTGGGTCCTGGCAGACTGCAATCCATCTGAAGATGGGTCCCAACCAGAAACTCCAGGAAAGTTGCCTGACCTGTTGAGTTACTCCAACATTTTGTTCCTTTTTTTTGTAAACCAGCATCTGCAGTTCTATGTGCCATAAACTTGCACACTTGCTTTGTGAGAATATGTATTCGGAGAAATTGAAAATATATTCATACCTCTATATGCTATTCTTGGGAAAGAAAATCAAATGAGTTGTGATTCCAACTTCCTTGCTGAGGACATGACGAGCATTCGCGAAGACTGGAGAATAGCAAATGTTGGTTCATTGTTTAAGAAGGGCACCAGGGACAAACCTAGCAATCATAGGCCAATGAGCCTTACATCAGGGTAGGGGAATTATTGGAAACACATGTTTGTGAAGGGATTTACTGGGATTTGGAAAATTGTGGGCTTATCGGGGATAGTCAGCATAACTTTGAGCAGGGAAGGTCATGTCTCACAAATTTGATGGAAGTGGTCAAGATGATTGATGGTGATGGTAGGACAGTAGACTTTACATGAACTTTAGTGAAGCATTTGACAAAGTCACTTGTAGTAGAGATGGGATCCACAGTGCACTGGTAAATTGGAGGCACAATTTGCTAGGCCGTAGAAGGCATACAATTATGTTAGTAGAATCTTTTTCTGAATGGAAGTCTGTGACCAGTAGTTTGTTGAAAAATCAGTACTGGGACCTTGTACATATGAATCCCATCTCACAATCTTCTGGACCAGGCTACATTTATTTGGATGAAAATGTAGGTCGTCTGATCAGTAGGTTTGCAAACAACACAAATATTGATGGTGTTGAGGGTTGGCAAATGAGATACATGGAATTGCATATATAGGAATCTTGAGCAAAACACAAAGTGCTGGAGGAACTCAGCAGGTCAAGCGGCATTTGTAGAGGGAATGAAGATTCAGATTCAGATTAAGATTCAATTTTAATTGTCATTGTCAGTGTACAGTACAGAGACAACGAAATGCATTTAGCATCTCCCTTGAAGAGCGACATAGCAAACGATTTGAATAAATAATAATAAGTGTCCGGGGGGGGGGGGGGGGGGGGGGGTGATTGGCAGTCACCGAGGTACGTTGTTGAGTAGAGTGACAGCCGCCGGAAAGAAGCTGTTCCTCGACCTGCTGGTTCGGCAACGGAGAGACCTGTAGCGCCTCCCGGATGGTAGGAGGGTAAACAGTCCATGGTTGGGGTGAGAGCAGTCCTTGGCGATGCTGAGCGCCCTCCGCAGACAGCGCTTGCTTTGGACAGACTCAATGGAGGGGAGCGAGGAACCGGTGATGCGTTGGGCAATTTTCACCACCCTCTGCAATGCCTTCCGGTTGGAGACAGAGCAGTTGCCATACCATACTGTGATGCAGTTGGTAAGGATGCTCTCGGGTGCAGCGGTAGAAGTTCACCAGGATCTGAGGAGACAGATGGACCTTCTTCAGTCTCCTCAGGAAGAAGAGACGCTGATGAGCCTTCTTGATCAGAGTAGAGGTATTGTGGGTCCAAGAGAGGTCATCGGAGATGTTGACTCCCAGGAACCTGAAGCTAGAAACACGTTCCACCTCTGTCCCGTTAATGTGGATGGGGGTGTGCCTCTGGACCTCCTGAATTTACTGATTAGGTGACTTATCAGGTCGGGACCTTTCTTCAGACTTGAGTCTTGAGTCTGAAGAAGGTGGCCTGACCCGAAACGTCGTCTATTCATTCCCTCCACAGATGCTGCCTCCGTTGAATTTCTCCAGCACTGTATGTTTTTTTTATTGCAAATAATACAGCAGGATATAGATCAGTTGCAAATTTGGAAAAAGGAGTTTAACACTGGACAAGTGTGAGACGTTGCATTTTGGGAGGTCAAATGCAAGGGGAAGGTAAACAGTAAATAGCAGGACCCTTTGGAGGAGAGACACAGAGGGAACAAAGGCTGCAAGTCCATAGCTCCTTGAAATTGGCAACATAAACGGAAAGGGTGATGTGATTAATGGTTCATTTATTACCAAGTACCAAGGTAGAGTGAAACACATTTTGTGCAAACAGATCAGTAGGACTATTGCCATGCATAAGTACAAGCTTTGGTTGAGTACACACTGCACAGAAACAGCCCACTGAGTCTCTTGTGCAAGAGTTACCAGATTTTGGCACCATTTAGCAGTCTCAACCGCAGCTGTTGCAGCTGTTGCCTCCATCCAGTTGCCCCCCCCCCCCCCCCCCCCCCCCAAACTGTTGACGCTCGCCTTGCCATCTTCAACCTTCATGTCCCGGGGAACCTCCTGTGGCCGACATTGAGGGTGCAGACTGTGCTACATATCCAACACACTAGGGACTATTTACAATTTTACCAAAGCCAAATAACCGACTAACCTGTACGTCTTTGGAGTGTGGGAGGAAACCAGAGCACTCGGAGGAAACCCACTTGGTCACAGGGAGAACGTACAAACTCCGTACAGCACCCGCGGTCAGGATTGAACCTGGGTCTCATGCGCTGCGAGGCAGCAACTCTACCACTGTGCCAGGGTGCTACCCAGGATGAAAGATCTTGTGCAGCCATTTTAAAGACGCTGCTTTTGTACGTTTTGTAGTTCAGCATTTATGTGTCTGGATTTCAAATAGGCTCTGGCTGCTGTGTGGGAGTCTGCTAGATAAGTGAACAGCGTTGTCAGGGGAAGGGCAGATAGCACCGTCGACTCCTGTCCGGGTATGCAATTTCATTTCAAATTACCAATATTGGGCATTTGAATGAGGCAGGCAGCCATCTAATGAAACTCCTGCGTGTGAATCACGGTCTGGATATATTCATTCTGTGGAAATGGAGTTATTTGCGAGCTTGTGAATTATGCATGTCTTCTGTAGATCCCACACATTACATCCAGGATTTTCACAATCTCAAGAGAAATGCAAAATACCCTAGTTTGAGGGGGGGAAGAAAAAAGTATTTTTTACTAATGATTGTTCAAGTATTCTGTGAGGTACAACTTGTGAGGTTTGCAATGAGCACATGTGTCCCGAAAACATGAGTGGAAGATAAAGGAGACGATTTAGATGAACAGAAAATATGCATGTGGAGAAGAAAAAATAGATATTCAGAAAGAAAATCATAAGAGATGCAATCCCAATGTCATTGCTTTTTTTTAATAGTGACAAATATTTCTGAAACCGTGTCCATAAAGGTATTGATTGCATGTTTTGTGACCAGGTTGCAATTTGTCAATAGTTTTTTTTTAAATGTAATATTCCTTTCAAGATATTGTTAAAGGCTAGTAGTGAAACTGGGATGGTTATTTTGTGCTGGTAATTAAATAAGATTCATGCAAATATCTTTCCTTGTGTCTGTTTTGCTTCTTGGCACTCTTCCTGTTCTGTTCTGACTGCTTCTCAAAACCAGCCCTCAGTGGAAGTAAAGGTTTCAAGGGTCGGTTAAATGTTCACCCAAGAAGTCAGGAGGCGAATGGGAGGAAATTCTGGCTATGGGTGTTACTACGCTGACATTATACTTGTGTAGTAGCACAATTTTCAGCAGTCTCCCATTAATAATGTCAATGAGCACAAACCCTGGTTGATGTCCTCCTCATCTGCCAGCAACTCACATAGAGCATAGAACAGTACAGCACAAGAACGGACCTCGTG